>NC_141546.1:11572500-11872500 GCF_021556685.1 Rattus norvegicus | reverse complement strand
ACAACCATTCCAAGAGTAAACAGGGATGAAACTATGGCTCCTGATGCATATACCACAGGATGGTTATATCATGTAAAAAGGGAGGGGGACCTTGTTCTGGTGAAGGCTCAATGCCCCAGCATACAGGACTGCCATGGCAGGAATCAGGGAAAATGTGGTTGGTAGGGAAGGGCATTACCTTGATAGATGCATGGGAATGGGGATAGGATAGGTGTTTGCTAGAGTGGGATCCATGAAAGGGGATTACATTTGAAATGGAAATACATAAAATATTCAATAAAAAAATCTAAACAATCCCATTACACCAAAGTAAAGTGAAGCATTCATTAAAATTCTCCCAAATAAAAAGTACAGAGCCAGATGATTTTAGTGCAGAATTTTCTCAGATCTTCAAAGAAGTTCTAATAACAATACACTTCAAACTATTCTACAAAATAGACACAGCAAAACACAACCTAACTCATTTTTTGAAAAGAGAGTTCTGCTGAGTGCTAAACTACAAAAAGACCCAACAAAGAAAGAGAAGTTCAGAAAAATCTTTCTTAGAAATATCAATACTAAAATATTCAAAAAAAGTTCTAGCAAAATGAATCAAAGGTCAAATCAAAATCATCATTCACCATGATCAATTAGGTTTCATCCCAGTGAACCAGGAATGGTTCCATATATGGAAATCCATCAACAAAATCCTTTAATAAAGAAATTCAATGTAAAAAACTACTTGATCATCTCATTAAATGCTAAAAAACCTATTTACAGTAGACAATGATTCATGTTAAAGCCTTGTAGAGGTTAGCAATTCTAAACATCTACTTACACAAAATAAAAGCAATATACAGCAAACCAAAAGCCAAAACCAAATAAAATAAAGAAAATTAGAGACCAGACAAGGCTGCAAATTTTGACTATATACTACACTACTAAAAGTTATAAATACTAGCCACCAAAATAGGTTAAAAGAATATACATTGGGAAGGAAGAAGTCAACATATCACTATTTGCAGATGATATGGTAATCTACAAAGTAAAGCCAAAAATTCTGCAAGAGTACTCATACAGCTGAAAATTAACTTCAGCAAAAATGGTTGGACATAAAATTGATTTGAATAATTCAGGAGCCTTCCACTGAACAAGAGATAATCGGTGGGAAAAAAATAGACAAACAGCATCCACCACAATAGCCACAAATAATATAAAATATTGTAGTAGAACTCATAACAACCAAGTCAAAGATCTGTATGACAAGAACATTACATGTCTTAAGAAAGAAAATGGAGAATACCTCCAAAGATGAAAAATTCTAACATGTTAGTAGATAAGAAGGATTAATATATTAAAAATGGCTACCTTACCAAAAGCAATCTAAAATTTAGTGCAATCCCCATCAACATAGAAAGAGCAATATTCAACTTCTATCTGAATAAAAATGAGGAAAGAGCTAAAATAATTATCAACAATAAAGAATATTTGGGAGGCTCAATATCCCTCACCTCAAGATCTAAAACAGTGAAATACTAATAGAAACCACATGCTATTGCTTCCGCGACAGACTGCAAGTACAGTGGAATAGAATTGAGAACACAGAAATAAAAGCAAACACCTCTGCTCTCATGATCCTTATGGACAGGAAACTTGAAAATGACATACCATTTGAAATGTAAATAAAGAAATATATCTAATATAAAAAAAACAAAAAAAATAAGTGAAAGTGGAAAAGATTCTCAGAAATGTAGGCCAAGGGGAAATTTTCCTCAGAACAACAAGGCTCAGCCTCTGAGACCAACAAACAACAAATAGGACCTCACAATATTGAAAATATTCTGTAAATCAAAGGGCATTTTCAATAGGACAAAATGGCAACCTGCAGATTGGAAAAAAATCTTTACCAATCCAGTATCCAGTAGAGAGCTAATATCCAAAATAAACAAAGAACTCAAGAAGATAGACTTCAGTAAACCAAGTAATGCTATACAAAAATAGGGTGCAGAACCAAACAAAGAATTCTCAATATAGGAATTTTGAATGGCCAAGAAGCACCCAAAGAAATGTTAATCATTTTTAGTCATGTGGGAAATGCAAATCGAAACCCTGGGATTCCAACTCACACCAATCAGAATGGCTAAGATCAAAAACTAAAGGGATAGCAGATACGGAAAATGATATGGAAACAGAGGACGACCCACCCATTGTTGGTGGGATTGCAAACTAGTAGAACCATTTTGGGAATCAATCTGTCATTTAGAGAAAAATGAAAATACTTCTGCCTTAAGACCTAGAAATATTGGGTATATACCCAAAAAAATGATCCAGCATGTAATAAGGAACCATGCTATACTATGTTTAAAAGAGCCTTATTTTTTAATTTTATTGGTTATTTTATTTACATTTCAAATGTTATCTCCATTATAAGCTTTACTTCCACAAGCCCCCTTTATGCTCCACCTCTGCCCCCTAAATCTGAGGATATTTCTCAACTGCCCACCCACTCCTACCTCAGTATTCTTGCATTCCCTAGCCTGGGTCAACCAGCCTCCATAGGAACAAGGTCCTCTCTTCTCCCAGTGATTCTCAATAAGAAAATCCTCTGCTACACACCCAGCTAGGGCCATTAATCCCCCAATATATAATCTTTTGTTGGTGGATTAGTCACAGGAAGGTTTGAAGATCTGATTGGTTCATACTGTTGTTCTGATGGGGTTGCAAACCACTTCAACTCCTACAGTCCTTGTCCTAAATTCTTCCTTGGAGTCCCTGGGCATGTTTCAAAGTTAGGCTGCGTACACCTGCATCTGTTTTTGTCAGGGATAGGCAGAATACCTCAGGGGTCAGGTATACCCTGCTCCTCTCAGTAAGCTCTTCTTCGCATCAACAAAAGTTTCTGGGTTTTGTTGGGAGCAATACCTTTATAATCCTCCAATATTGATGTTAATATCATAGTTAGAGTTAAATATGACTGAATTCATGGCATATACCCAGACAGCTGCCAAAGACTAATGCAAATCTGGTGGTCAGGATGGCCAGTGATATGAGAAACCTGTGACCTTTCTGAGAAACCAACATCCTGCTGAAACAAACCTGTAACCTTTCTGAAAAGCCGACATTCTTTTGACATCAGCTGACCACATGAGGACTGTGTTCTTGTCCTTTGTAAATGTTTCCCACTTCCCCTCTCTCTCTGTTACCCCTGCTATTGTATAAATTCAGCCTTGGGAAAAAAAGTTGCCGCTTTGATCAGACCCTTGTCTTGGTGTCCTTCTTTGCGTCTCTTGTTCCCCATTTTCTCCTAGGTGGTTCCCAACCTCCTCTGACTGTCCTGCAGGCCGGGAAAAGTTTGGTGTGTGAAGATGGGATAGATCCCTATTGTTGGAAATTTCTGAAAGGTCTTTCCATCACTCTCTGATACATTGTTTGTGGCTGTATTTCCTTTTGACAGAAGAAATTCTGGAATAATATTTTGAAGTTGGTAGGTGGCCTTATCCATGAACTGGGTCTACGCCTATCCCCTGGATACTGTCTCTATGAGTTCTCTGTCCCCTTTGCTGGTGGCCTCGTTAATGTCCTCCCTGTTAGGTCCTGAGAAACCGTTGGGTACCTGGCATTTGGTAATTTTGAGTGGATAAACCTAGTTGCCCTGCTCTACTGCTACACAACTACTTTCAACTACCTGACCCTCTGTATTTCTCTCCCATCCCCTCCCTTGTCTGAACTAGCCTCCCTTTTCCCTCTCCTTCTTCTCTTCCTCCCTAAGCTCCCCTCACTCTTATTCCCACAAATTAATTTGTTCACCCTTCAGAGTAGGGCTCTAGCATCTACATTTTGGGGAGATCTTCTTTCTATTAGATTTTCATATGGTCTTTGTATTCTATCATGCACATTCTAATCTTCTTTTTGGCTAATATCTAATTATCAGGGAGTACATACCATGTATCTACTATTTGGACTGGGTTACTTCACTCAGAGTGATATTTTCAAGTCCCATCCACTTGCCTGTACCTTTTGTCAAGTCATTTGCTTTGACAGATGAGTAGGACTCCATTGTATAAGTGTACCACATTTCCTCTATCCATTTCTCCATTGAAGAATGTCAGTCTTCTGATGAGCTTCAAGGTATTATAATTAATGATGCTTTGAACATAGTGGATCATGTATCCTTACTTTATATTAGATCATATTTTAGGCATATGTGCAATAGTTGTAGAGCTGAGTCCTCAAGGAATCATATGCACAATGTTCTGAGGAAACTACAAACTGATTTTCACAGTGCTGTAACAGCTTGCAATCCCACCAACAATGGAGGAGCATTCCTCATTCTCAACATTAATGCCAGGACCTGTTGTCATCTGAGTTTTTGATCTTAGCCATTCTGACTGGTGTGAGGTGGAATCTGAGTGTACATTTGATTTACACTTTGCTGGTGAATACATAGTGAACATTTCTCCTTGGGGTATGGTTGTTGTTATACTGGATTTTTTATTTTAGATTTCAAATGTTATTACACTTCTGGGATTCCCATTCATTAAATCCCTATCCCATTCTTCCTCCCTCTTCTTCTATGAGGGTATTCTTCCTCCACAACACCCACCCAATCATGCTTCACTAACTTAACATTCTGAAATGCTGGGGCTCCAGCCATGGCCTGATCAAGTGCTTCTCCTCCGATTGGTGCCCAACAAGGCCATTCTCTGCCACGTATGTACCTGGAAACATGGGTCTATCTATATTTACTCTTTGGATGCTGGTTTAATAGCTGGGTACTCTGGCGTGTGGGCATTTTTGTTCTTATGGTGTTGCAAGCCCATTCAGTCATTTCAATCCTACTTCTACCTATACCAACAGGGATCCCGTTCTCAATTTAATGGTTTGCTTTTAGCATTCACCTCTGGATTTGTCATGTTATGGCTGAGTCTCTCAGGGGACAGCTAGATCAAGCTCCTGTAAGCATATACTTCTTGGCTTCATCAACACAGTCTAGGTTTGTTGTTTGTAAATGTGTCGGTTGGATCCTCAGATGGAGAAGGATCAGAATGTCCATTCCTTCAGTCTCTGTTCAAAACTTTGTCTCCAAATCTCCTCCTATATATATGTACATATATATATATATGTGTGTGTGTGTGTGTGTGTGTGTGTGTGTTCCTACTTTTAAGAATGACTGAAGCATGCACCCTTAGGACATTCTTCTTCATTTTCATGTGTTCTGTGGATTGTATGTTGGGTAATTCAAGATTTTAGGCTAATATCCACTGAAGAGTAACTGCAGAACATGTGTAAATTTTTATGTGACAGGGTTACTTCACTCGAGTTGATACTTTCTAGTTTCTTATTTTTGTCATTTAAAATATGAATTTTATGAAGACATTGATTTTGATAGCTGAGTAGTAATCCATAGTGTAGATGTACCATATTTTCTATATCCATTCTTTGTTGAAGGGCATATATATTGTTTCAAACTTCTCACTATTATAAGTAAGACTGATATGAACATAGGAGAGGGTGTATCATTGTTATATTTTAAGGGCATCGTTTGGGTATATGCCTTGGATGGGTACATATGAGTCCTCTTTTAGAACAATATCCAAATTTCTGGGGAACCACCAGAGTGATTTCATCAATTGTCAATTGAGTTCTTGATCTTAGACATTCTGACTGTTATGAAGTGGAATATAAGAGTTGTGTTGATGTACATTTCCCTGATGATTCAGGAGGTTGACCTTTTCTTTAGGCACTTCTCAGGAAATCAATATTCCTCAGCTGAGAATTTTCCTTTACCACTGCACACCATTTTTAAGAGGGTTATTTAGCTCTCTGGAGTCTACCTTCTTGAGTTTTGTATGTATTGGATATTTGTCCTCTATAGGATGTATGATAGGTAAGGGATTCTCCCAATCATTCAGTTGCTGTTTTGTTCTAATGACATAGTCCTTTGCCTTACAGAAGCTTAGCAGTTTTTTTGTTTTTTTGTTTTTTTGTTTTTTTGTTTTTTGGAGCTGGGGACCGGACCCCGGGCCTTGCGCTTCCTAGGTAAGCGCTCTACCACTGAGCTAAATCCCCAGCCCCAAAGCTTAGCAGTTTTATGAGGTCCCATCTGTGTACTTTTTTTTTTCGTCTTTACTAACTTGAGTATTTCTTATTTACATTTCAATTGTTATTCCCCTTCCCGGTTTCCAGGCCAACAACCCCCTAACTCCTCTCTCCCCTTCTCTATGGGTGTTCCCCTCCTGTCCTCTCACCATTAGCACCCTCCCACCAAAAATCACATTCACTGGGGGTTCAGTCTTGGCAGGACCACGAGCTTCCCCTTGAACTGGTGCTCTTACTAGGATATTCATTACTACCTATGCAGTTGGAGTGCAAGTTCAGTCCACCTATAGACTTTGGGTAGTGGCTTAGTCCATGGAAGTTCTGGTTGGTTGACATTGTTGTTCATATGGGGTCTCAAGCCCATTCAACACTTTCAGTCCTTTCTAAGATTCCTTCAACAAGGGTCCCATTCTCAGTTCAGTGGTTTAATGATGGCATTCACCTATGTGTTTGCTGTATTCTGGCTGTGTCTCTCAGGAGAGATCCACATCCAGTTACTCTCAGCCTGCACTTCTTTGCTTCATCCATCTTACCTAGTTTGGTGGCTGTATATGTATGGCCCACATGTGGGGCAGGCTATGAATGGGTGTTCCTTCTGCATCTGTTCTAAACTTTGCCTCCCTATTCTCTCCCAAGGGTATTCTTGTTCCCCTCTTAAAGAAGGAGAGAATCATTTGCATTTTGGTCATCCGTCTTGAGTTTCATATATTCTGTGCATCTAGGGTAATTTGAGCATTTGGCTTATATCCACTTATCAATAAATGCACACCATGTCTGTTTTCTGTGATTGTGTTATTCACTCGGGATGATATTTTCCAATTCCACACATTTGCCTATGAATTTGATAAAGTTGTTTTTGATAGCTGAGTAATATTCCATCGTGTAGATGTACCACGTTTTCTGTAACCATTCCTCTGTTTAGGGCATCTGAGTTTTTTCCAGCTTCTGGCTATTATAAATAAGCCTGCTATGAACATAGGGGAGCATGTGTCTTTGTTATATGTTTGGGCATCTTTAGGTATATGCCCAAGAGAGGTATAGCTGGATCCTCAGGTAGTTCAATGTCCAGTTTTCTGAGGAACCTTCAGACTGATTTCCAAAATGGTTGACCAGTTGGCAATCCCACCAACAATGGAGGAGTGTTCCTCTTTCTCCATATCCTCGCCAGCATTTGCTGTCACCTGAGTTTTTGAACTTAGCCATTCTCAATGGTGTGAGGTGAAATCTCAGGGTTGTTTTGATGTGCATTTCTCTTATGACAGAAGATGCTGAACATTTCTTTAGATCTTTCTCAGCCATTCTGCATTCCTCAGCTGTGAATTCTTTGTTTAGCTCTAAACCCCATTTTTAATAGGGTTATTTGTCTGCCTGCAGTCTAACTTCTTGAGTTATTTGTATATTTTGGATATAATCCCTCTATCAGTTGGAGGATTGGTAAAGAACTTTTCCAAACCTGTTGGTTTTCATTTTGTCATAACAACAGTGTCATTTGCTTTCCCAAAGCTTTGCAGTTTTTAGAGATTGTTTTGTCGATTCTGGATCTTAGAGCACAAGCCATTGGTGTTTTGTTCAGGAAATTTTCTCCAAGGCCCCTGTGTTCGAGATGCTTCCCCACATTTGTTTCTATTAGTTTGAGTGTATCTGCTTTGATGTGGAGGTCCTTGATCCACTTGGACTTAAGCTTTGTACAGGGTGATAAGCATCGATCAATCTTCATTCTTCTAAATGCTGACCTCTAGTGGAACCAGCACCATTCACTGAAAATGCTATCTTTTTTCCATTGGATGGTTTTGGCTCCTTTGTCAAAAACCAAATGACCATAGGTGTATGGGTTCATTTTTGGGACTTCAATTCTATTCCACTGTTCTGTCCGTCTTTGTACCAATACCATGCAGTTTTTATCACAATTGCTCTGTAATACTGCTTGAGTTCATGGATAGTGATTCCCCATAAATCCTTTTATTGTTGAGGATACTTTTATCTATCCTGGGTTTTTGGTTATTCCAGATGAATTTAGAAAATGTTCTGTCTAACTCTCTGAAGAATTGTTTTGGTATTTTGATGGGGATTGCATTGAATCTGTAGATCCCTTCTGGTAAAATGGCCATTTTTACTATATTAATCCTGCCAATCCATGAGCATGGGAGATCTTTTCATCTTCTGTGATCTTCAATTTATTACTTCAGAGTCTTGAAGTTGTTATCATACAGATCTTTCACTTGCTTGGTTAAAGTCACACCGAGGTATTTTAAATTATTTTGTACTATTATGAATGGTGTCATTTCCCTAATTTCTTTCTCGGCTTCTTTCTCTTTTGTGAAGAGGAAGGCTACTGCTTTATTTGAGTTAATTTTATAGCTAGCTACTTTGTTGAACTTGTATATCAGGTTTAGTAGTTCTCTAGTGGAACTTTGGGGATTACTTAAATATACTATCATATCATCTGCAAATAGTTATATTTTAACTTCTTTTCCAATCTTTATCCCTTTGATCTCCTTTTGTTGTCTGATTGCTCTGGCTAGAACTACAAAAACTATATTGAACAAGTAGGGAGAGATTGGGCAGCCTTGCCTAGTCCCTGATTTTTGTGGGATTGCTTCAAGTTTCTCTCCATTTAGGTTAATGTTAGCTACTGGTTTGCAGTAAATGACTTTTATTATGTTTATGTATGGGCTTTGAATTCCTACTTTTTCCAGGACTTTTATCATGAAGGGGTGTTGAATTTTGTCAAATGCTTTCTCGGCATCTAATGAAATGATCATGTGGCATTTATCTTTCAGTGTGTTCATATAATCGATTATGTTGATGGTTTTCTGTATATTAAATCATCCCTGCATGCCTCGGATGAAGCCTATTTGATAATGGTGGATGATTGTTTTGATGTGCTCCTGGATTCAGTTTGCCCGAATTTTATTGTGTATTTTTGTGTCGATATTCATAAGGGAAATTGGTCTGAAGTTCTCTTTCTTTGTGTGATTTAGGTATAAGAGTAATTGTGGCTTCATTGAATGAATTTGGCAGCGCTCCGTTTCAATTTTGTGGAATAGTTTGGACAGTATTGGTATGAGGTCTTCTATGGAGATCTGATAGAAGTCTGCAATGAGCTAATCTGGATCAGGGCTCTTTTTGGTTGGGAGACCTTTAATGACTGCTTCTCTTTCTTTAGTAGTTATGGAGATTTTTAAATGGGTTATCTGTTCCTGATTTAACTTTGGTATGTGGTATCTGTCTAGAAAAATGTCCTTTTCTTGCAGATTTTCAAGTTTTGTTGAATGTAGTCTTTTGTAATAGGATCTGATGATTTTTTTGAATTTCCTCTGATTCTGTAGTTATGTCTCCCTTTTCAGTTCTGATTTTGTTAATTTGGACAGACTCTCTGTGTCCTCTTCTTACTCTGGCTAAGGGTTCATCTATCTTGTTGACTTTCACAAAGAACCAACTTTTGCTTGTGTTGATTCTTTGTATGGTCCTTTTCTTTTCTACTTGGTTGATTTCAGCTCTGATTTTGATTATTTCCTGCTTTCTATGCCTCCTGAGTGTATTTGCTTCCTTTTGTTCTAGAGCTTTTAGGTCTGCTATCAAGCTGCTGATGTATGCTTTCTCCTGTTTCTTTCTGCAGGCACTCAGAGCTATGAGTTTTCCTTTTAGCATGGCTTTCATTGTGTCCCATAATTTTTGGTATGTTGTACTTTCATTTTCATTAAGTTCTAAGAAGTCTTCAATTTCTTTCTTTATTTCTTCTTTGACCAGGTTATCATTGAGTAGAGCATCGTTCAATTTCCATGTATATTTGGGCATTCTTCCCTTATTGTTGTTGAAGAACAGCTTTAGCCCGTGGTGGTCTGATAGGACGCATGGGATTATTTCTATCTTTCTGTATCTATTGAGGCCTGTTTTATGACCAATTATATGGTGAATTTTGGAGAAAGTACCATTTGTGTATTCTTGATCTTAGAACACAAGCCATTGATATTCTCTTCAGAAATTTTTCCCAGTGCCCATGTGTTTGAGGCTCTTCCCCACTTATTCTTCTATTAGTTTGAGTTTATCTGGTTTTATATAGAGGTACTCGATCTTCTTGGACTTAAGTTTTGCATCTTTCTATATGCTGACTTCCAGTTCAACCAGCATGTTAAAAATGCTACATTTTTTACACAAAATGCTTTTAGCTCTTTTGTCAAAGAAAAAGTGACCATAGGAGTGTGGGTTCATTTCTGAGTTCTTAATTCTATTCCATTAACCTATATCCCTGTCTCTGTATCACTAGCATACAGTTTTCATCACTATTGTTCTGTGACAAGCTTGAGGTGAGAGATAGTGATTTCTCCCCAAAAGTTCTTTTATTTTTAAGAATACTTTTCGCTATTATGGTTTTTCTGTTATTCCAAATGAATTTGCATATTGTTCTTTCTAACTCTATGAAGAATTGAATTTCAAATTTGAAGGCAATTGCATGTAATCTGTAGATCTTTTTTGATAAAAATGGCCAGTGTTACTATATTAATCCTTCCAATCAAAGAACATGGGAGATGTTTCCATTTTCTGAAATCATCTTTTATTTCTTTCTTCAAAGACTTGAAATTCTTGTCATATAGATCTTTCACTTGCTTGAATCGATTCACAGTGAGTTTTTTTTTTTCTAATTTGTGACTATTGTGAATGGTGTCATTTCCATAGTTTCTTTCTGAGACTGTTTATTCTTTGACTAGAAAAAGTCTACTGATTTCTTTGAGTTAATTTTAGTGCTATGGACTTTGCTAAAGTTATTTATCAAGTTTAAGAGTTCTTTTTTGGACTATTGGGTTCACTTCAATAAACTATCATATCATCTGCCCATAGTGATATTTTGATTTTTGCACTTTGTGACCCTTTGATCTCCATTTTTTGTCTGATTGTTCTGGTTAGGATTCTGAGTGCTATATTGAAAAAGGAGGGAGAAAGAAGGCAGTATATTTTAGTCCCTGATTTTACTAGGATGGCTTCATGCTTCTTTCCATTTAATTTGATGTTGGCTACGGCTTTGCTGTATATTGCTTTCACTACTTCTAATTATTGGTCTTGATTTCCTGATCTTTCCCAGAGTTTTAACATGAAGGTGGGTTGATATTGTCAAATGTGTTCTCAGCATCTATTGAAATGATCATGTGGATTTTTTTCTTTGAGTTTGTTTATATAGTGGATTATGTTTATGGCTTTACATTTATTAGAACATCCCTTCAATAACTGGGATGAACCCTTCTTGTACATGTGTTCTTTGATTTTGTTTGCAAGAATTTTATCGTGTATTATTTCGTCAATATCCATAAAGGAAATTGGTCTGAAGTGTTTTTTTTTTCCATTTTGGATCTTTATGTGGTTTTGGTGTAAGAGTAATTGTAGATTCATAGAAGGAATTGGGTAGTATTTCTTCTGTTTCTGTTTTGTGGAATAGATAGGACACTATTGGCATTAGGTCTTCAAAAGGTCTCATAGAATTCTACACTAAACCCACCTGATCCTGAGATTTTTTTTTTTTTGTTTGGGATACATTAATGACTTCTCCCTTTCTTCGGGAGTTATTGTACGGCTAAGATGGTTATCTAATACTTATATAATTGTGGCACTTTGTAATTGTCTAGAAAATTGTACATTTAATTCAGATTTTTTAGTTTTTTCTTTTGAACATAGACTTTTGTAGTAAGATCTGATTTTTTTAATTTCCACAAATTCTGTGTTATTTCTCCCCTTTGATTTCTGAAGCTGTTAATTGTACATTCTCTCTATGCCCTCAGGTGAGTCTGGCTTAGAGTTTATATATCTTGGTGATTTTCTCAAAGACCCAGCTCCTGATTTTGTTGCTTCTTTGTATAGTTCTTTAGTTTCTAAGTGGTTGATTTCAGGGCTAAGTTTGATTATTATCAATCCTGTTGGGGGTATTTGTTTCCTTTTGTTCTACAACTTTTAGATGTGCTGTCAAGCTGCTAATGTATGGTCTCTCCAGTTTATTTTTGGAGGCACTCAGAGGCATGTGTTTTCCTCTTACCAGTACTTCCATGTGTCATATAGGTTGGGTTATGTGATGTCTTCATTTTCATTAAATCCTAAAAAAATATCTTTATTTTCTTTAATTATTCCTTGACCACATTGTCACTGAGTAGAGCATTATTCAACATCCATGTGCATTTGGGTTTCTGTCGTTTTGTTGTTAGTGAAGACCAGCCTTTAGTTCACGGTGATCTGACAAGAGATATGGGATTATTTCAATCTTCTTGTATACATTGAGGTCTGTTTTGTGGCTAGTTATATGGTCAATATAGCAGAAGACATCAAGAGGGTTTTGAAGAAGCTACATTCTTTTGTTTTAGTGTAAAATGTTCTAATGGTATCTGTTAAATAAGTTTGGTTCATAACTTCTGTTACTTTCTCTATGTCTCTGTTTAGTTTATTTTTACATGATGTGTCCATTACTGCAAGTGAGGTTTTGAAACCTCCCAAAATTATTGTGTGAGTTGCCATGTTTACTTTGATTTGTACTAAGGTTTCTTTTAAGAATTTAGGTGCCCTATCATTAAGGAAGGAAATTACACCCTAGAAAAAGCAAGAAAGGAATTGCCTTGGAACTAGCCTGAAATAAGAGAGCCACAAAATCTTAATTACATCTCTAACAACAAAAATAGCAGGAAACATCAAAACTATGTTAACCCTTAACCTCTCTGCCCATCAATGGACATAAAGTAACAGACTGGATACGTAAAGAGGACCCAGCATTTTGATGCCTGTAGGAAACATGCCTCAGTGCAAAAGATGGAAATTACATCAATGTTAAAGGCAAGAACTATTTTCCAAACAAATGGTCGAAAGAAAAAACCTGGTGGTCATTTTAATATTGAATAAAATCAAGTTTCAACCAAAAGTTTTCAAAAAAGGCACAGAAGGATATTTCACATTCATCAAAGGAAAAATCCACCAAGATGAACTTTCAATCCTAAATATCATTTCTGAATTTCAAGACTCATATAAAGGTCATAGCTCAGGTAATGAATAAATTTAAAGTCACAATTCTAAGAATTGAATTCATTCATGAGAACTTCATTCTGTGAATTTATGTCTACAAAATGTTATTTGTAAAGACTTGCTCATATAATAAATTCTGCTTAATGTTACTATAATTTTCCACCTTAATGAGAAATTCTGAGTAAATTTGACATGAAAGACACAATATAATTATTTAAACAAAAACTTGTTTTCCTAAAATTGTCATTTCCAGAATATCTCCAGTAATAGACTTGATGTCTCAAGGCATGATTTAAAATAAAAAAATAACTGAAAACCACAAATGGACTTTTTTCAAATACAGCATCTATTATTATTCTACTGATTGATCTGCTATGTTGAAACACAGCAATCAGCAATCTAAGCATAAGCAAATTCATTGCAATCAGATTAACTCGGGTGAAACCAACAAACCAGAAAAGGTAGAATTTGTGTGTGTGTTTGTGTGTGTGTGTGTGTGTGTGTGTGTCTATCTATATGTATAAATACTTCCTGCATATTCATAGATATACTTTCATTATGGGAATAATAGGTAGAAAGAACAAAGCTCTACTGTGAGCAAGAATAGTATGATGTACAAAATGAATCACACAGTATGAATCTCAATATTTTGGCAAGAGGAAAAGTTGTCATATTAAAGCTTCAACCCTCTCTTCCTATAACAGGTCCACATAGGATTTTTGGCTAGACCAAAGGCTAAGTTCCTTGAAATGCCAGTGAATTTATTCATAAACTCAGACATGCACGCGTGCCCGCACACAAACACACAAACACACACACACACACACACACACACACACACACACACACACACACACACAAACTCACTCACGCTAATGCACACAAACTCAGAAAACCTTAGGGTTTCGTGGATCACCATATATAGTCTTCATAACTACTGTTTAAGATTTGTCTAAAGCTATCAATTTGTGCTTTGGGGAGAGGTTTCTTTTGGCATCATCAATCACAACAGGGAATATGCAAATTGCATCCTAGCATGAAATGTATAGTAATAACAACAAGGCTGTAGTAATAAAAGAATTTTAATATATTTATTGATAATTGTGTCAAAGAAGGTATTGGTTTCAAATTAAAAAAATTACTCTATAATGTTTAAAGACTAACACCTCAATAAAATTCACAGGGAATACAAACCACAAAGTGAGATATTCCACCAAGCTAAGCTATATAAAATATTATATAATACGTTTGTATAAGAATAGTTATTATTTTAGCTTAAATGCTTACATTTTAAAATATTGTTTAATAATTTTGAAAATGAAATCTATATAATTAATAATCAGTGGTGTAAGAGTAATACTAGGTGAAAGGTTTTTCATAGTTGATACTTAGTATAACTACTTATGATGAATATATGGGTAAATACTGAGTAAAATATTTCCAACTAATATCAAGCACATGGCTACCCTGTGGGAATTCACTGGTAATGACTTAGGTTTCAATGCTGTTAAAATTCTTAAAACTATATTTCTCTTTTTAATTAATATTTCTAGATAAATACACATAAAGCAATTAGTCAATCAAGTTAGTCTGGTCCATGGATCTATTTGATTCAAGGTTTGAACTTGTACAAAATGATATGCTACATTGCTTAACTTTGTAAAGTTTCTCTCCAGTATGAATTCTGTGCTGTGTTTGAAGATATGACTTCTGTGAAGACATTTTCACCTCCTTTACAATAGTAATATACATCTCCTGAATGGATTCTGTGGTGACCTTGAAGAGATGCAGACCAGGAAAGTGTTTCCCACATTCATTGCACTTATAAAGCTGATCTCCAGGATGGAATTTTGATGAACTTGGAGAGTTGAAGAACAGGTAAAATGAGTGTGAACGTTTTTCATTCATGAAGAGTACCTCTTCTATGGATTCTGTAGTGAACTTGAAGATTTAATGACTGGTTAAATGATATTCTACATTAATTACATTTGTATTTTTTGTCTCCAGTATATATTGTGTGGTGATATTTAAGATCTTAAGACTGTGTATAAGATTTGCAACATTCAGTAATTTTTTTTTAAATTTATCTCCAGTATGGATTCTGTGGTAAATTGAAGATTTGAGGCAGCTGTAGATGATTTCCTAAAAGTATTAAATTTTTAAGTTTTCTTTTCAGTCTGAATTCTGTGGTTAACTTTAAGATGAGAGGAAAGAATGAAGAATTTCCCACATTCATTTCATTTGTAAGGTTAATCTCCAATATGTAAAACCTTGTGATATATAAGACTTGAGGAGTGTGTGAAAATGTTCCCACATTCACTACATTTGTAAGGTTTTCTCCAGTATGTGATCTCTGTTGACTTTTAAGACTTGAGGACTGTGTGAAAGATTTTGCACATTAAGTATATTGGTAAGGTTTTCTCCAGTATGTGATCTTTGGTGATTTTTAAGATGTGAGGACTGTATGAAAGATTGTCCACATTCAGTACATTTGTAAGGTTTGTCTCCAGTATGTAAATCTCTGGTGAATTTTAAGACTTGAGGACTGTGTGAAAGATTTGCAACATTCAGTACATTTGTAAGGTTTGTCTCCCCTATGGCTTCTATTGTGAACTTTAAGAATTGAGGAGTGTGTGAAAGATTTGACACATTCATTACAATTTTAAGGTTTGTCTCCAGTATGAATTCTGCAGTGAACATGAAGATTTGAGGAATCTTGTTGGAGCCCCAACAACCAACTGTGCAAGATCAACCCATTCTTTGCGGCCTCAAGTTTCTTGAGGGTTAGGAGCTTCATTTTTAACTAAGTACAGACCCTGAAGTTTCCTTGCTGCATATATGCTAGTAGCCTCACTTCATCTTGGGAAGAATGGCTGATTGGGGGATAGATCTAAGTGATCCAGTATAGTTGAGACTGCTAGTCTTCCTGTACGGTTGCCATGATCCTCAGTTTCTTTGATGTTTTAACTTATTCATCAACAGGGGTCACCAGCTTCTGCCCATAGGTTGGGTGCAAATACCTGCATCTGACTCAGCTTCTTGTTGGGATTTTCAGAAGGCAGCCATGAACGGTCCCTGTTTGTAAGCAAACAATAGCATCCTGAATGGAGTCTAACCTTGGAGTCCTCAGTCCCTTTGCTTTGGTGCCCAATTGGAGTTTATCATTTGACCATCTTTTTCCTCAGGCTCTTCTCCAATTTTGACACCACCGTTCTTTCAGAAAGGAACAATACTGCATCAAAGTTTGACTGTGTGATAGCAAACTCATCCCTATATTTGATACCCTGTCTTTCTACTGGAGTTGGGCTCTATAAGTTCCCTCTCTCCATGATAGGGTCTTTGATCTGAGATCTCTCCCTTTAAGTCCTGGGACAATCTCACCTCCAACTTATTTGGTACATTCTAGAAGGGTGCCACCAAATCCTACCTCCCAAAGATTCCTCTTCACATTGTTTCTGATGGGCATCAGGGTTTTAGCCTCTTCCCCACACCCTAATATTTTTCAAGTTCCATTATTCCTCTCCTCATCTCATTTGTCACCTAGGTCTTTCCCTCCTTCCACCTGTGATTGTTTTCCTTTCCCACACAAGTGTGATCGAGGCATCCTAATTTATGCCATTCTGCTTGTTAAACTTCTTGAGTCCTATGAATTTTGTCCTGGGTATTCTATAACTTTTGACTAATATCCAATTAATAGTGAGTTATACTATGCATGTCATTTTGTGTCTCAGTTGCTTCACACAAGATGATATTTTCTAGTTCAATCCATTGGCCGGCAAAACTCATGTTGTCTTTTTTCTTAATAGCTGAATAGTATTCCTTTATGTAAATAGATTATAACATTGTGAGAATCAATACTTCTGTTATGGGACATTGGCAATATTCTGTTTTATGTCTCATGCTCATGCTTATCATAAATAAAGCCAGTATAAACATAGGAAACATGACCCCTGAGACATGCTGTGTCATCTTTTGGGTATATGGCCAAGAGATAGCTGGGTCTTCAGCCAGATCTATATCCAATTTTATGTGAACCACCAGATTGATTTCCAGAGTAGTTGTGCCAGTTTCCAATCCTATCAGCAAGCAGGAGTGTTATTTTTTCTCTACATCCTCACCAATATATTAGGTCACCTGATATTGTGATCTTAACTACTCTGATTGTTATAAGGGTTGTTTTATTCCCATTCCCCTATGGGCTAAGGACATAGTAAACAAATTCAAACTCTGAATGTGCATAAGATCAATTTTCCAATGATACTACTGTATAAAACTACATTTGAAATTAAAATATGAAATTATGGACCTGACCTTTGAACAGATACACATTACATAAATGGTACTTACAAATCCAAGTTCAGCACTGTATTCCCTTAGCCACATTTTCACCTAAATCTCTGGAAGACTTCTGCCGTCACAACCCCATGAGATGCCAATGCCACACACACCTAATTGCTAGTTCCATGGATACAGCAACATACATGCGGTCTGCTCTATCCACACTCTGTTGCATCTCCAAGTCGCCATGCCTATCTGCAATTCCAGATGCATCTATCAGGAACCAACTGTTATGCCTACAGTCCTGGGTGCCTTCAGAGTCCTAGGAATACTCAGTACTGCCTGAAATGACAGAAACCAGGAAGACTGAATAAAAATCTATCTACACCCCTGGAGTTCCACAGGCGCCAGAGACTTCCAGGCAGGCCAAAACGAGTGAACTACCACTTGCTAAAAGACAAGAAATAGCACAATAAACAAAAAAGTAGGAAATTAAAGTAGCACCAGAACACAGTCATTCTATTGTATTTACTAGCAAAGTTATGGTTCAGAAATAGAATTTTATACCTAGTCTCCATCTCAGCACAGAGCTGGTACTGGCCCTGGCCCTGATACTACCCAGAAAGAGCTGGTATCCCAGGAGTGCTCTCACTCCTGAACCCACTTGAGAAACCCTACATTTACTCTAATAATTGTCAGAAGATGGACACACCTGGAGCTCACAGGGCATATGATCTGCAGAGCAGCTTGGGGCAGGATCCTTCCTGGCACCATCTGAAACTTGGATTTCTGACTGTACCACAGACCTCTATAGCCAGGTAATACATGAAAAAAGAAGGTCTCCCAGAAATGATCTCACTGTGAAGCCCACATGTGGGAACTCCACTTTCATTCCACTGGTCCTAGAAAAAGGGACGTGCCAGGAGTAAACAGTGCACAGGAACTAAAGAACAGCATGGGACAGGATTCTTGTAGTTTCTATCAGTTCCCAGCAATGGGGTTGTCCTAAAGCCCTCTGTAACCAAATCTGTCCAGAAAGAGCTGGTCTCCAAGGATGGTCCTCAATCCTAGGCCCACAGGTAGGACAACACTTTCGAGGGACTTGCCAGAAGCCCAAAGGGCACAAGAACTGCTGACAAACCTGGGAAAGAATCCTGAAAGTATATAATTGTACCCAGAGCTAAGGATGTCCAGCAATACTTTTTATCCAAATCCTACCGAGAGAAACATGGACTCACAGTGGTGCCCTCACTCCAAAAATAACAAGCTCACAGGCTCACAGAAGGGATTAGCTCAGTCAGATACAGCAAGACCAACAAACACCAGAGATATCCATACAGGGAGAGGCAAGCACAAGAAACTAAGCAACAGAAACCAAGTCTATTTGGTATCATCAGAACATAGTTCACTCACCAAACAAAGTCCTGGATTCCAACAACACACCAGAAAATCAGGAAATTAATTTAAAATCACATCTCATAATGAGGGTAGAGGACTTTAAGTAGGACATATGTAACTCGCTTAAGGAAATCTAGGAAAACACAGGTAAATATTAGAAGCACTTAAAAAGATACAGAAATATCCTACAAAGAATTTCAGGAAAACAATATTGAACACATGAAGAAAAGGAAAAAAAAAACCACTGAGGACCTAAAAAATGGAAACATAAACAATGAAGAAATTAAAATGAAAGGAAATCATGAAGATGAATAACCAAGGAATAATATCAGGAAACAAAGCATCATCAAAATAATACAGGGTATTGAAGAGAGAATCTCTGGGGCAGAAGATACCACAGAATATATTGGCACAACATTCAGTGAAAGTGCAAAAATGCAAAAATCTGCTAACCCTAAAATTCACGAATTTCATGACATAATGATAATACCAAACATAAGAATAATAGGTATAGAAGAGAACAAAGGTTTCCAAATTAAATGACTAGTAAATATCTTCAAATATTTAGAAAAAAAATCTTCTCTAACCTAAAGAAATTGATGCCCATGAAAACATAAGAAGCTTGCAGAATTCCAAATATATTGTACCAGAAAGGAAATCCTTACCATCAAATAATAGTTAAAACACCAAATGTACACACACACACACACACACACACACACACACACAAAGAAAGAAAGAAAGAATATTAAAAGCAGTCAGAGGAAAAGGTCAAGTAACATATAAAGGCAGACATAGTCAGAATTAGACCAGACTTCTCAAGATAGACTATGAAAAATAGAAGATCTATTGCAGATATCATAGAGATGCTAAGACAAGATGAAAGTCCAGGCTACTATATCCAGAAAAAAATCCCAATTATCAAAGATGGGGAAAACAAGACAATCCATGAGAAAACCAAATTTACACACTATCTTTCTGAAATTCAACCCTAGGAAAGGTAAGAGATGAAAAACTCAAACACAAGAAGGAAAACTACACACAAGCAAGAGCAAGAAATTAATATTATTTCAACAAACACAAAATGAATAAAGAAACAGAACTGAAATCTATATCTAACAACAAAATAACAGGAAACAACAATAATTATTCCTTAATATATCTTAACACCAATGAACTCAATTCCCCAAATAAGGATGTAGACTAACTGACTGGATACATAAACAAGACCCAACACTTTGTTACATACAGGAAATTCACCTCAATAACAAAAGCAAATATTACCTCCCATTAAAAGTCTGGACATGGGGTTGGGGATTTAGCTCAGCGGAAGAGCGCTTGCCTAGCGAGCGCGAGGCCCTGGGTTCGGTCCCCAGCTCTGAAAAAAAAAAGAAAAAAAAAGTCTGGACATAATTTATCCAAGCAAATGGACCCAAGAAACAAGCTGGAGTAACCCCTCTAATATTAAAAATAAATATACTTTCAACCAAAATTTAACAACAAAATAAAGGGCAGTTTATGCACATTTAGTTATATTTTACCAAGATAAACTCTCAACTCTGAACATCTATGGTCCAAATGCAATGGAACCCACATTCATAAAATAAATTTCATGAAGTTCAAAACATACATTGTACCACACATAATAATAGTGGGAGATTTCAACACCTCCTCTCATTATTAGATAGATGATTGAAATAGAAAGTAAACAGAGACATGGAGAATGTAACAGAAATTACGAACCAAACAGATTTAATAGATATGTATAAAAATTTAATCCTAAAAAAAAACCCGAATATACCTTATTCTTAGCACCTCATAGTAACATCTTCAAAAACAACCAAATAATTGGTCACAAAAGAGGCCTCGGAGATACAAGAAGATAGAAATAATGCCATGCATCCTATCAGATCAGCATAGACTAAGGCTTGTCTTAAATAACGACAAAAACGACAGAAATTCCACATATACATGGAACTTGAACAATCCTCTAGTCAATGATACATTGGTCAAGGAAGAACAAAAGAAAGAAATTAAAGACTTTTTAGAGTTTTATGAAAATGAAGACAAAACATACCCACACTTGTGGGACACATGAAAACAATGCTAAGAGGAAAACTCATACCTCTGATTTCATCCAAAAAGAAATTGAAGAGAACATACACTAATAGCTTAACAGCTCACCTGAAATCTCTAAAACAAAATTAAGCAAATACACCCAAGAATAGTAGAAGGCAAGAAATAATCAATTCAAGAGCCGAAATCACGAAGTATAAACAAAAAATACATAAAATTAACTAGTTCCTTAAGAAAATCTTCAAGATTAAACCATTAGCTAGACTAACCAGAGGGCACAGAGACAGTATACAAATTAACAAAATCAAAATTGAAAAGGATGACATGACAAAATAAACAAAATAATTAAAAAATCATCAGGTTATAATACAAAAGCCCTACTCAACAACACTCAAAAATCTGATGGAAAGAAAAATGTTCTAGTCAGATATCTGGTACCAAAGTTAAATAACCATTAGAACAGTCCCATAATTTCCAAAGAAGAAGTACTTATTAAAGTGTGCCAACCACAAAAAGTCCAGGACCAGATGGGTTTAATGCAGAATTCTATCCAACCTTCAAAGAAGACCTAATACCAATACTCTTGAACTAGTAACCAAAACACGAACAAAAGGAACAGTACCTAATTCATTCTTTGAAGCTGCAATGATGTTCTTACATAAACTTCACAAAGACAAAACAAAGAAGTACTCCAACTGCATATATAGCAATGAATAGCCTAGTAAGAGCACCAGTGGAATGGGAAGCCCTTGGTCCTGCCAAGACTGAACCCCCAGTGAACGTGATTGTTGGTGGGAGGACAGTAATGGGGGGAGGGTGGGGAGGGGAACACCCACAGAGAAGGGGAGGAGGAGGGGCTAGGGGGATGTTGGTCTAGAAACCAGAGAAACAGGGAGGGGAATAACAATTGAAATGTAAATTAGAAATACTCAAGTTAAAAAAAATGAAAAAAAAAGAGATAGAAATTCAGACAATTTCCCTTGTGAACATCTATGTAAAAATCCTCAATAATTCTCCCAAACCGAGTCCTAGAACACATCAAAATGATCATTCTCTTTGATCAGGTAGGATTCATCCCCAAGATGGAGGAATGGTTCAATACACAGAATCCAAAAACCTAAACTACTATATAAGCAAACTCAAAGAAAATAGAACACATAATCATCTCATTTGATGCGGAGAAAACATTTCACAAAATTCAACACCACTTTATGATAAAAGTCTTAGAAAGATCAAGAATTCAGGGCTGGAACTACATACACTTAAAGAAACACACAACAGTCCAGTAGTTAACATCAAACTAAACAAAGAGAAATGTGAAGGAATCCAATTATAATCAGGGCCTAAAGAAGGCTGCCCATGCTCTCCATACTTATTCAAGATCATGTGTGAAATCCTAGCCGGTGAATTTGCTGAAAAAAAAGCATTGGAAGCTATAGGAATTGGAAAGTAAGAAGTCAAAATATCACTATTTGCAGATGTTATCATAGTATACTTAAGTGATTTGAAATTCAGCAATGTGGGGGGATATAAAATTAAGTCAAATAAATAAGTAGTCTTCCTCTATTCAAATAATGAATGGGATGAGAAAGAAATTTAGCAAAACAGGCCCTTAACAATAATCAGAAATAATATATAATAATTCAGTGTTAATCTAACCATACAAAGAAAATTTCTGAGTGACAAGAACTTAAATTCTTTGCGAAAGAAATGGAAATAGACCTGAGAATTTAGAAAGGTCTCCCATGCTCATGGGTTGGCAGGATGAATATAGTTAAAATTGTTATCTCGACAAAAGAAATCTACAGATTTCATGCAACCAACATCAAAGTTCCAACTCAATTCTTCACAGAGTTTGAAAGAGCATTTTGTAAATTTTTTTGGAATAACCAAAAGCCAGGAGACTGAAAAATACATTCCAATATAAACTGGCAGGAACAAAATAACTGACCACAAGATGTATTACAGAGCAATTGTTACAAAAGATCTGAAGGGACTCAGTCAAACAGCTCCCTGCACCCAAATCCTGTGGGAGGGAGAGCTAAACATTGAGAGGGACAGACAAGCCTGGGAAGCCAAAAGAGACTACACTCTGCCCACATTTCTTATTCTAGAGAAAAATGCCTAGCACCATCTGGACCCCCTGTGCTCAGGGACCAAGAAAAGGAGGGGCAGGCCCTTCTGGTTGCTGCTTTCACAGAGAGCTGAAACACAGCCCCAAAGAGTGATTTCAAGCCTGAGACAAGAAGTAAGACCAACTTTTCTGCTCCAAGTGACCTGCCTGATGGACTCAGGACACACACCCACAGGAACAGCTGAAGACCAGTAGAAAGGAAAGACTACACACATGAAAGCAGAAATCTGCTCCCATAACTGGCTGAAAGAAAACAGCAAAACAGGTCTACAGCACTTCTGACACACAGGCCTATAGAACAATCTAGCCACTGTCAGAAATAGCAGAACAAGGTAACACCAGAGAAAACCTGACGGCAGGAGACAAGCACAGGAACCTAAGCAACATAAAGCAAGACTACATGGCATCATTGGAGCCCAATTCTCCCACCAAAGCAAACACGGAATATCCAAACATACCAGAAAAGCAAGATCTAGATTTTGAGTCACATTTGATCATGATCATGGAGGACTTCAAGAAAGACATAAGGAACTCCCTTAGCGAAACGCAGGAAAATATAAACAAACAAGTATAAGCCTATAGAGAGGAATCACAAAAATCCCTGAAAGAATTACATGAAAACACAATCAAATAGGTGAAAGAATTAAAAATGGAAATAGAAGTAATAAAGAGAGCACAAAGGGAGACAACCCTGGATATAGAAAACCAAAGGAAGAGACAAGGAGCCATAGATACAAACATGACCAACATAATACAAGATTTGGAAGAGAGAATCTGAGGAGCAGAAGATTCCATAGAAATTATCAACATAACTCTTAAACATAATGTAAAACAGAAAAAGGTACTGGCCCAAAACATACAGGAAATCCAGGATACAATGAGAAGATAAAACCTAAGGATAATAGGTATAGAAGAGAGTGAAGACTCCCAACTCAATGGACCAGTAAACATCTTCAACAAATCATAGAAGAAAACTTCCCTATCCTAAAGAAAGTGTTGCCCATAAACATACAAGAAGCCTACCTAACTCCAAACAGATTTGACCAGAAAAGAAATTCTTTCTGTCACATAGTGGTCAAAATGGGAAATGCACAAAACAGAGAAAGAATATTAACAGCACTAAGGGAAAAAATGTCAAGTAAATATTGGACATTGAACTACCTGAGGACACAGCTACACCTCACTTGGGCATATATCCAAAAGATGCCCCAACATATAGCAAAGACACATGGTCCACTACATTCATAGCAGCCTAATTTATAATAGTCAGAATCTGGAAACTGCCCAGATGCCCTTCAACAGAGTAATAGATACAGAAAATGTAGTACATCTACACAATGGAATACTACTCAGCTATCAAAAACTATGACTTTATGAAATTTATAGGCAAGTGGATGGAACTGGAAAATATTATCCTGAGTGAGGTACCAAATCACAGAAAAAAACACATGGTATGCACTCATTGATAAGTGGATATTATCCCAAATGCTCGAATTACCCTATATGCACAGAAGACATGAAACTCAAGAAGGATGACCAAAATGCGAATGATTCATTCCTTCTTTAAAAGGGGATCTAGAATACTCTTGTCAGGAATAGGGAGGCAATATTTAGAACAGATACTGAAGGAACGCCCATTCAGGGCCTGCCCCACATGTGGCCCATACATTTGTCTACTTTCTTGAGTTTTGTATATATTGGATATTAGCCCTCTATAGGATGTATGATTGGTAAGGGCTTCTCCCTATCTTTTGGTTGCTGTTTTGTCCTAATGACAGAGTCCTTTGATGGCAGAAGCTTAACAGTTTTGTGATATCCCATTTGTGGGTTTCTGTGTGGTTTAGCTATAAGAACAATTGTGGATTCATAGAAGAAATTGTGTAGACTTCCTTCTGTTTCTATTTTGTGGAGTAGTTTGGACACTATTGGCATTAGGTCTTCCAAAAGGTCTCACAGAATTCTACACTAAACACACCTGATCCTGAAATTTTTTTCTTTGAAATACTTTTAATGACTGCTCATTTCTTCAGGAGTTATTGGACTCTTAAGATGATTATCTCATCCAAATATAACTTCGGCACTTGGTATTTGTATAGATAATTGTACATTTCATCCAGATTTTTTAGTTTATTTTTTTTAAACATAGGCTTTTGTGATAAGATATGATGATTTTTTTAATTTCCTCGAAGTCTGTTGTTATTTCTCCCTTTCACTTTCTGATTTTGTTAATTTGTACAATATCTCAATGCCCTCTCTTAGTCTGGCTAAGGGTTTATCTATGTTGTTGATTTTCTCAAGACCCAGCTTCTGATTTTGTTGATTTTTTTGAATAGTTCTTTTTGTTTCTAAGTGGTTGATTTGAGGGCTGAATTTGATTATATCCAACCTTCTACTCTTGTTGGGCTTATTTGCTTCCTTTTGCTCTAGAGCTTTTAGATGTGCTGTCAAGCTGATAATATATGCTCTCTCCAGTTTCTTTTTGGAGGCACTCAGAGGTGTAAGTTTTCCTCTTAGCAGTACTTCCATGTGCCATATAGGTTGGTTTATGTTGTGTCTTCATTTTCATTAAATCCAAAAAAGTCTTTATTTTCTTTTTTTCTTCATTGGCCACATTATCATTGAGTAGAGCATTACTCAACTTCCATTTGTATCAGAGTTTCTGTCCTTTTGTTGTTACTGAAGACAAGCATTAGTCCACGATGATCTGATAGGAGGCATTGGATTATTTCAATCTTCTTGTATATTTTGAGGCCTGTTTTGTGAACAATTATGTGGGCAATTTAGCAGAAGATGTCAAGAGGGGTTTTGAAGAAGGTATATCCTTTTGTTTTAGTATAAAATGTTCTAAATATATGTGTTAAAAACATTTGATTCATAACTTCTGTTACTTTCTCTATGTCTCTGTTTAGTTTGTGTTTCCATGATGTGTCCATTAATGAGAGTGAGGTTTTGAAATCTCCCATGATTATTGTGTTAGTTGCAATGTGTGCTTTGATTTTTATTAAGGTTTCTTTAAAAAAATTAGGTGCCTTTTCATTAAGGAAGGAAATTACACCCTAGAAAAAGCAAGAAAGGAATCATCTTGGAACTAGACCAAAATAAGATTGCCACAAAAACTTAATTAATCCTCTAACATCTCTTACCTTCAATCGACTCAATTCTCCCATAATGTAATAGAATGGATGTGCAAAGACAGCTCAGCATTTTGGTACATATAGGAAACATACCTCTGTGAAAAGACAGAAACTATCTCAAAGTTAAAGGCTGGAAAATATTTTCGAAACAAACGATCCAAAGGGGGAAAAAAAACTGGAGTAGTCATTCTAATATTGAATTAAGTCAACTTTCAACCAAAAGTTTTCAAAAAAGACAAAAAAAGACACTTCATATTCATCAAAGGAAAAATCCACCAAGATGAACTTTCTTATTTTTTCCACCATCTTTATTTACTTCAGTATATCTTATTTACATTTCAAATGTTATACACTTTCCCTGTTTCCAAGGCAACATCCCCCTAATCCCTCCCCTCCCCTTCTTCATAGGTGTTCCCCTCCCCATCCTCCCAACATTACCTCCCACCCCCCAAACAGTCACGTTCACTGGGGGTTCGGTCTTGACTGGACTGAACTGGTCCCCTTCCACTGGTGCTCTTACTAGGCTCTTCATTGCTACCTATGCAGTTGGAGCCCAGGGTCAGTTCATGTATAGTCTCTGGGTAATGGATTAGTCCCTAGAAGCTCTGGTTGGTTGGCATTCTTGTTTATATGAGCTCCCAAGCCCCTTCAAACTCTTTCAGTCCTGCCTCTGATCCCATCAATGGAGGTCACGTCCTCAGTTCAGTGGTTTGCTGCTAGCATTCGCCTGTGTATTTGCCATATTCTGGCTGTGTGTCTCAGGAGAGATCTACATCCGGTTCCTGTCTGCCTGCACTTCTTTGCTTCATTCATGTTATCTAGTTTGGTGTCTGTATATGTATGGGCCATATGTGGGAGAGGCTCTGAAATGGGTGTTCCTTCTGCCACTGTTCTAAACTTTGACTCCCTATTACCTCCCAAGGGTATTCTTGTTCCCCCTTTAAAGAAGGAGTGAAGCATTCGCAATTTGGTTATCCTTCTTGACTTTCATGTCTTCTGTGCATCTAGGGTTATTTGAGCATTTGGCCTAATAGCCACATATCAATGAGTGCATACAATGTGTGTGGTTTTTTTTTGTGATTGGGTTACCTCACTCAGGATAATATTTTCCAGTTCCATCCATTTGACTATGAATTTCATAAAGTCATTGTTTTTGATAGCTGAGTAATATTTCATTGTGTAGATATACTACATTTTCTCTATCCACTCCTCTATTGAAGGACATCTGGGTTCTTTCCAGCTTCTGCCTATTATAAATAAAGCTGCTATGAATATAGGGGAGCATGTGTCTTTGTTATATGTTGGGGCATCTTTCGTGTATATTTGATTCAGATACACACAGAAAATTATACATGTTTAGACAAACAGAGATAGATATAGTACATATGTATGTATATTCATTTCTATAAATTCCGATTGTCAATTATTGATCTCAATCTTGGAGAAAATTGAGTCCAATTCAGAAAATATATGTATGTGTTGCATATGTACATATGCAAATAGGCATTTCAAGATATATAAAATATATTTTGCATATATTCCTT
Source organism: Rattus norvegicus (assembly GCF_021556685.1). Classification (NCBI taxonomy): domain Eukaryota; kingdom Metazoa; phylum Chordata; class Mammalia; order Rodentia; family Muridae; genus Rattus; species Rattus norvegicus. Next base: position 11,844,865 of record NC_141546.1, on the reverse strand, counting down.
TATATAAAAGGTCTCTATATACAAATATGTCTATTATATCCCTACATAGACTTGAGACACCAGGGAGTAGGGAGGTCGGGTGGCATGGGTGAGACATCCCCTTGGAGTTTGGGGAACCAGAATCTTCTTTATAGGACTTTTATCATGAAGGGATGTTGAATTGTCTCAAATGCTTTCTCAGCATCTAATGAAATGATCATGTGGTTTTTATCTTTCAGTTTGTTTATATACTGGATTATGTTGATGGTTTTCCATACATTAAATCACCCTGCATCCCTGGAATGAAGCCTCCTTGATCATCATGGATGATTGTTTTGATGTGCTCTTGGATTCAGTTTCCAAGAATTTTATTGAGTATATTTGCATAGATATTCACAAAGGAAATTGGTCTGAAGTTCTCTTTCTTGTTGGGTCTTTGTGTGGTTTAGGTGTAAGAGTAATTGTGGCTTCATAGAAGGTATTCGGTAGTGCTCCATCAGTTTCAAGTCTGTGGAATAGTTTGGATAGCATTGGTATGAGGTCGTCTATGAAGTTCTGATAGAATTCTGCACTGAACCTATATGGACCTGAGCTCTTTTTGTTTGGGAGACTTTTACTGACTGCTTCTATTTCTTTAGGAGTTATGGTGTTGTTTAAATATTTTATCTGTTCCTGATTTAACTTGGGTACCTGGTATCTGTCTATGAAATTGTCCATTTCTTCAAGATTTTCAAGTTTTGTTGAATATAAGCTTTTGTAATAAAATCTGATGATTTTTCTAATTTCCCCTAATTCCGTAGTTATGTGTCCCTTTTCATTTCTGATTTTGTTCATTTGGACACACCCTCTGTGTCCTCTGGTTAGTCTGGCTAATGGTTTTTCTATTTTGTTGATTTTCTCAAAGAACAAGGTTTTGGTTCTGTTGTTTCTTTGTATAGTCATTTTTTTTCTACTTGGTTGATTTCAGCTCTGAGTTTGATCATGTACTGTCTTCTACTCCACCTGAGTGTATTTGCTTCTTTCTGTGCTAGAGCTTTTAGGTGTGCTGTTTGCTACAGATATATGCTCTCTCCTGTTTCTTTCTGCAGGCACTCAGAGCTATGAGTTTTCCACTTAGCACAGCTTTCATTGTATCCCATAAGTTTGGGTAAGTTGTACCTTCATTTTCATTAAATTCTAATTTAATTTCTTTCTTTATTTCTTCCTTGATCAGGTTATCGTTGAGTAGAGCATTATTCATCTTCCATGTATATGTGGGCATTCTTTCCTTATTGTTTTTGAAGACCATTCTTAGCCCGTGGTGTTCTCATAGGATGCATGGGATTATTTCTATCTTTCTGTATCTGTTGAGGCCTGTTTTATGACCGATTGTATGGTCAATTTTGGAGAAAGTACCATGAGGTGGTGAGAAGAAGGTATATCCTTGTGTTTTAGGCTAGAATGTTCTATAAATATCTGTGAAATCCATTTGTTTCATGACTTCTCTTAGTCTGTCTATATCTCTGTTTAATTTCTGTTTCCATCATTTGTCCATTGATGAGGGTAGAGTGTTGAATTCTCCTACTATTATTGCCTGAGGTACAATGTGTACTTTGAACATTAGTAAGGTTTCTTTTACGTATGTAGGTGCCCTTGTATATGGAGCATAGACATTTAGGATTGAGAGTTCATCTTGTTGCATTTTTCCTTTGATGATGATGAATTGTCCTTCCATATCTTTTTTGATGACTTTTGGTTGAAAATTGATTTTATTTGATATTAGAATGGCTACTCCAGCTTGTTTCTTCAGACCGTTTTCTTGGAAAGTTGTTTTCCAGCCTTTCCCTCTGAGGTAGTGTCTGTCTCTGTGTCTAAGGTGTGTTTTCTGTAGGCATCAAAATGTTGGGGCCCTATTGCATATCCACTTTGTTAATCTGTGTCTTTTTATTGGGGAATTGAGTCCATTGATGTTGAGACATATTAAGGCATAATGATTCTTATATCCTTTTATATTCGTGTTTTGCTGTGAGATTATGTTTGTGCTTGTCTTCCCTTTTGTTGTTGTTGTTGTTTTTGTTGTTTTTGTTGTTGTTGTTGTTGTTGTTGTTGTTGTTTCGAAACGATTATTTCCTTGCTTTTTGTAGGGTGTAGCTTGTCTCCTTGTGTTGGGCTTTATCATTTATTATCCTTTGTAGGGCTTTATTTGTACAAAGATATTGTGTAAATTTGGCTTTGTCATGGAATAGCTTGGTTTCTCTATCTAGGTTAATTGAGAGCTTTGCTGGATACAGAAACATGAGCTGGCATTTGTGTTCTCCTACGGTCTGTACGACATCTGTCCAGGATCTTCTGGCTTTCATAGCCTCTGGTGAGAAGTCTGGTGTAATTCTGATAGGTTGACCATTATATGCTACTTGACCTTTTCCCCTTACTGCTTTAAATATTCTTTCTTTGTTTTCTGAATTTGGTGTTTTGACTACTTTGTGATGGTAGGAGTTTCTTTTCTGGTCCAATCGAGGTGGAGTTATGTAGGCTTCTTGTATGTATCTCTTTCTTTAGGTTAGGGAAATTTTCTTCTATGATTTTGTTGAAGATAGTTTCTGGTCCTTTGAGTTGGGAGTCTTCACTCTCTTCTATACCTATTATCCTTAGGTTTGATCTTCTCATTGTACCCTGTATTTCCAGTATGTTTTGGGCCAATATCTTTTTTCTATTTACATTATCTTTGACAGTTGTGTCGATGATTTCTATGGAATTTTCTGCTCCTGAGATTCTCTCATCTATCTCTTGCATTCTGTTGGTGATTCTTGTATCTGTAGCTCCTTGTGTCTTCCTTTGGTTTTCTATATCCAGTGTTGTCTCCCTTTGCGCTATCTTTATTGCTTCTATTTCCCTTTGTAATTCATTCACCTGTTTGATTGAGTTTTCCTGGAATTCTTTCAGGTATTTTTATATTTCCTCTCGATAGCCTTCTGCTTGTTTATTTGTGTTTTCCTGTATTTCTATAAGGGAATTCTTTATGTCTTTCTTGAAGTCTTCCATCATTATGATCAAATGTGATTTTAAATCTAGATCTTGCTTTTGTGATGTGTTTAGATATTCAGTGTTTCATTTGGTGGGAGAATTGGGCTCCAATGATGCAATGTAGTCTTGGTTTCTATGGCTTGGCTTCCTGTGCTTCCCTCTTGCCATCAGGTTGTATCTGGTGGTACGTTGTTCTGCTATTTCTGACAGTTGTTAGAAAGTCCTGTAGTCCTTTGTGTCAGGAGTGCTGTAGACTTGTTTTCCTGTTCTTTTTCAGCCAGTTATGGGTACATTGTGTTCTCGTTTCAGGCCTGTAGTCTTTCATATCTACTGGTCTATATGTGTTCCTGGGGCATGTGTACTGACTCTACCAGGAAGTTCACTTGGAAGAGAAAAGTTGGTATTGCCTCTGGTCTCGGGCCTGGAGTCACTTCTCAGAACCAGGTTTCAGCAATCCCTGAGGGCAGAAACCAGAAGGCCCTTCCCGGCCTTCTCCCAGGACCCTGTGCACAGGGGCCCCAGATGGAACTAGGCGTTTTCCCCTAGCATCAGAAATGTGGGCAGATAGTAGTCTCCTCTGGCTTCCCAGGCCTGTCTGCCCCTCTGTAGGTCTAGCTCTTCCTTTCATGGGATTTGGGTGTGGGGAGCTGTTTGAATGGATCCCTTCAGATCTGGTTGGTTTCTCTTGTCTAGTCTCTATTGGGGACTTGAACACATTGAAAGATACTGAGAGATATTAATGACCAGTGATTTTTTGTTCCTGGTATTTTAATGGTGGTGGTTTTATTGTGGGGAGTGTTGGATGTGGATGAGTTTTTGTGTGTGTTCCTTGTTTTTGCTGGTATGAAACTACTTATGGCCTGTGTGATCTGAATCTTCCTTGGGTGGAATTTTACTTTCCAGTATTTTCTGGCAACCTGGAAAGATATCGTTTGAATTTGTATTTCTCTTAAAATAGCTAATTTTTTAAAGATTCTATTTATTTTAGGTAAGTGAGTATACACCAGTTACACTGGGGGATATCAGAATCTAGAATAACATGGAATAAAGCAATTCCTTATCAAACTAAACTCACAAGGTGAGGAGTCAGAATGAAACTAGAGGCAATTCCTACAGACTTTGACAGGGTTAATACAGCATAGTCCACCTCACCCATCCTAACAGACAAAAACCACCCATATTCTCAGGCTGTGAAATACAGAATGGAAAGGCAAAAGTCAAAATATCACTATTGGCAGATGATATGATAATATATTTAAGTGATACCAAAAGTTCCACCAGAGAATTACTAAACCTGATAAACACCTTCAGCAACATGGCTGGGTATAAAATTAACTCAAATAAATCAGCAGCCTTTCTCTACACAAAAGAGAAACCAGCTGAGAAAGAAATTAGGGAAACAACACCTTTCATAGTAGTCCCAAATGATATAAAATACCTCGGTGTGACTTTAACCAAGCAAGTGAAAGATGTGTAAGAACTTCAAGCCTCTGAAGAAAGAAAATGAAGAAGATCACAGAAGATGAAAAGATCTCCCATGCTCATGGATTGGCAGGATTATTATAGTAAAAACTGCCATTTTACCAAAAGCGATCTACAGATCAATGCAATCCCATCAAAATACCAATCCAGTTCTTCAGAGAGTTATACAGAACAATTTGCAAATTCATCTGGAATAACAAAAAACCCAGAATAGCTAGAACTATCCTCAACAACACGAGTACTTCCAGGGGAATCACTATCCCTGTACTCAAGCAGTATTCCAGAGCAATAGTGATAAAAACTGTATGGTATTGGTACAGAGACAGACAGATAGACCAGTGAAATATAATTGAAGACCCAGAAATGAACCCACACACCAATGGTCGCTTAATTTTTGAGAAAGGAGCCAAATCATCCAACGGAACAAAAAAGAGATAACATTTTCAGCAAATGGTGCTGGTTCATCAACAGGAGGTCAGCATGTAGAAGAATGCAGATAGATCCTTTCTTATACCCTGTACAAAGCTTAAGTCCAAGTGGACCAAGGACTTCCACATCAAACCAGATACACTGAAACTAATAGAAGAAAAAGTAGGGAAGAGTCTTGAACACATGGGCACTGGAAAAAATTTCCTGAACAAAACACCAATGACTTATGGTTTAAGATCAAGAATCGACAAATGGGATCTCATAAAACTGCCAAGCTTCTATAAGGAGAAAGGACACTTTTGTTAGGACAAAGTCACAGCCAACAGTTTGGGGAAAGATAATTACCAAACCTACAGCATATAGATGGATCATATCCAAATATACAAAGAACACACAATGTTAGACAGCAGAGACACAAATAACCCTATTAAAAAATGGGGTTCAGATCTAAACAAAGAATTCACAGCTAAGGAATGACATATGGCTGAGAAGCCCCTAAAGAAATGTTCAACATCTTTAGTCATAAGGGAAATGCAAATCAAAACAACGCGGAAATTCCACCTCACACCAGTCAGAATGGCTAAAATAAAAAACTCTGGCGACAGCAGATGCTGGTGAAGATGTGGAGAAAGAACACTCCTCCATTTTTTGTGCGATTGCAGACTGTTACAAGCATTCTGGAAGTCTGTCTGGAGGTTCCTCAGAATATTGGACATTGCATTACCTGAGGACCAAGCTATACCTCTCTTGGGCATATACCCAAAAGATGCTCCAACAAGTATATGCTATGTGTTTGCATTTTGGGAACAATGTAATACCTGCACAATAGTAGTTCCAGCTTAATGCTTGACTTGAAAAGAAACTTTAAAGAAATTATTAGAAAATTAATTAGAGCCAACAATGTGATATCATGAAGGAAAAAAAGTTATTGAGTTTAGGAAATAAGTTTTACATAACATTTGAGTGTGATTTCTGGTTAAGAAAGCATAGAATATATAAAATTTTATAAAAGTAAAACTATGTCAAAACACTGGGTTAAGTTGATTTTTACTGGCCACTGCCTGGCAGCTTTGACCATGTCATTTATCATTAGAGCTTCACAGGAAAATTCAAGTAGCTAATCTCAGAGCTTTAAACTCTGAAATATAAAAAGTCATAAGTTAAAGTTTAAATAAAAAAATTATAATTACTATTATTCTGGGAATAGGGGAATCTTGAAACTTTAAGGAACAATTGTAATTCTTAATTCTTTGTGGGCTGTGGTTATTATTTTGAATTTAATTTGGCAGTGATTATTCAATGTCTTTTTTCTACCTGCTTTTGGATCATCAATATACAACTGAAGCAAGAAAAAAGGTTGGAGATCATAAGAAGTGCATGTGAACAGTGAGGGAAGAAAGAATGTTAGCTGTGTATGAAGATTGTGTGTGTGAGTAAAAGGAGAATGTATGTGGTGTGTGTTAGATAGGTGTTTAGCATGTATGAAGAGTGTGTGAGAAAATAAATGGTAATGAACAGACGTGGACATGAGTGTGTGAGTTCTAGAAAAGAAAAGTGCAATGGAGAATGCAGAGTCTGTGCAGCCTCAAGGAGAGGGAGAGGGAGAGGGAGAGGGAGAGGGAGAGGGAGAGAGAGAGGGAGAGGGAGAGAGGGAGAGAGAGAGAGAGAGAGAGAGAGAGAGAGAGAAACTTTAAGCCTTGAAATTGCCCGTCAGATTGTACCCAAAAAGTAGTCTTTATATATTTATTATGTGCATTCCTTATATCCCTACTTCCAGTTGAGAACTCTGATCCTGTGTGGAGGCTGTATCCCGTCAGAGAAGCACAAAGTGGATCCAAATAGATCAAGGACATCCACATCAATCCAGATACACTCAAACTAATAGAAAAAAAGTAGGGAAGAGTCTTGAAGACATGGGGATTGGGGAAAATTTACTGAACAAAACACCAATTGTTTATGCTCTAAGATCATCAATTGACAAATGGGACATCATAAAACTGCAAGGCTTCAGTAATGCAAAAGACACTGTCATTAAGACAAAATGACAACCAAAAGAGTGAGAAAATATCTTTAGCAATCTTACATCTAATCCCTGATATTAGAGGACTAGTATCAAAATTATACAAAAAAATCAAAAAGTTAGCCTCCAGAGAGCTAAATAACCCTATTAAAAATGGGATAAAGTATTGTGGTCTGTGCCCAGGACCTAACTGAACTGGCCAAACAGCTCCCTGCACCCAAATACTGTGGGAAGAGAGCTAGATCTTCATAAGTGTGAATAATCCCGAGAAGTCAGAGAAAAATATCCTCTGCCCGCAGTCCAAACAAAAGAGGGAACCACATAGTGCCAACTGTGCCCACTGGGTGCAAAGACCTAGGAGCAATCATGGGAAGGGCCCTTTAATTCCTGCCCACAACTACAGCTGAAAGACAGTGTCCAGGAAGGCTGACACACCTGAAATCAGAGCATCTGTTCTCCAAAAAGGCTGAAATAAAACAGCCAATCAGTTCTACAGGAATGTAGACAAAGAGGCCTATAGCAGCGTCAACTCACTCTCAGAAACAACAAGACAAACAAACTCCAGGGAAAACCCAATGGCATGAGGCAAACACAGGAACCTAAGCAACACAAACCAAAACTACTTGGCATCATTAGACCCTTATTCTCCCAACAAAGAAACTACTAGATATACAAACACACCAGAAAAGCAAGATTTAGATTTAAAAATCACATTTTTTGATAATGATGGAGGACTTTAAGCAGGACATAAAGAACTCAGCAACAACAACAACAAAGAAAATGGCAAGGCGGTTTTAATGCAGTCTATCAGACCTTCAAAGAATACTTAAATCCAATAGATTTCAAACTATTCCCCAAAATAGTAACAGAAGGAACACTACCCAATTCATTCTATGAAGTCACAGTTATGCTTTTACCTAAACCACACAAAGTCCCAACAACAAAAAAGAACTTCAAGCCAATTTCCTTTGTGAATGTCTTTGCAAAAATACTCAAAAAATTCTTGAAAACCAAATCCAAGAACACATCAAAATGACCATCCATCATGACCAAACAGGCATCATGCCAATGCAGCAGGGATGGTACAATATACAGAAATCCATCTACTATCTCCAATATAAAAACAAATGCAAAGATAAAAACCACATGATCATTTCATTAGATGCTGAGAAGGCCTTGGACAAATTTAACCCCCCTTCATGTTAAAAGCCTTGGAAAAATCAGGAATTTAAAGCCCATACCTAAACATAGTAAAAGCAATTTACAGCAAATGATTAGCCAACACCAAACTAAATGGAAAGAAACTTGAAAAAATCCCACTAAAACCATAGACTAGATGAGGCTTCCAACTCTCTCCATACTTACACAATATAGTATTCGAAATCCTAGTAAGAACAATCAGAAAACAACAGGAGGTCAAAAGGATACCATTTGTGAAGGAAGAAGTCAAAATGTCACTATTTGAAGAAGATATGATAGTATAATTAAGTGACCCCCAAAAATTCCACCAGAGAACTTCTAATCTTGATAAACAACTTCAGCACAGTGGCTTTTTATAAAATTAACTGAAACACATCTGGAGCCTTCCCTACTATAAAAAAAAGGCTAAGAAAGAAATGAGGGAAATGACAACATTCACAATAGTCACAAATAACCAAGCATGGAAAAAAAAAGCTGTATGACAAGAAATTCAAGTCTCTAAAGAGTGAACTTAAAGAAAATCTCAGAAAAAAGGAAAGATCTCCTATACTCAAGGTTTGGCAGGATCGATATTGAAAAAATGGACATCTTGCTAAAGCAATCTACAGGTTCCATGCAATCCCCCTCAAAATTTCACCACAATTTGTCATAGACATAAAAAAAGGAATTTTCTAATTCTTTTGAAATAACAAAAACTCAAAATAATGAAAAGTATCCTCAGCAGTAAAAGAATTTCTGGGGAAATCACTATACCTTACCTCAACCTGTAACATGGAGTTTTAATGATAAAAAAAGGATGGTATTGGTACAAAGACAGGATGGCCTTGTGAGCCACCAGAGAAGCCATTGGTCATGTCAAGTCTGTACTCAGCAGTATATGGGAATGCCAGTGTGGGAAGGCAGGAAAGAGTGGGTTGTTTGGTGGGGGAAAGAAGGTAACATTTGAAATGAAAACAAAAAAATATCCAATTGATAAAAAGAGCAACAATATCAAACAACCAGACAACACAGAGCTCATACCAGAGAAATACATCTGATGTCAGGAAGACCAATGATATGACAAACCTGTGACCTTTTAGAGAAACAAACATCCTGCTGGCTATTGATATGACAAACCTGTAACCTTTCTAAAAAAACAATATGCTGCTGACATCAGCTGACCACACGAGTATTGTATCCTTGGCCTGTGTAAATTTATCCCACTTCCCCCTGTTTCTGTTACCCCTTCTGTGGTATGAATTCAGCCTTGGAAAAAAATAAAATTGTCACCTTGATGAGACTCTGTATTTCTCTCCAATCTCCTCCCTTATCTAAACTAGTCTCCCTTTTTACTCTCTTTGCTCTCTTACTACTTAAGCCTCCCTCACACTACTTCTCAAAAATTAATTAATCCCCCTTCAGTGTAGTGCTGTAGCATCAACACTTTGGGGAGATCTTCTTTCTATTAGTTTTTTATATGGTCCTTGGGTTGTATCATGCACATTTTAAGCTTCTTTTTGGCTAATATGTATTTATCAGTGAGAACATAACATCTACATACTATTTTGACAGGGTTACCTCACTCGCGGTGATATTTTCAAGTCCCATCCACTTGCTTGTAGCTTTTCTGAAGTCATTTGTTTTAATAGCTGAGTAGAATGCTATTGTATAAGTGTACCACATTTTCTGTATCCATTTCACCTTTGAAGAATATGTCTTCTTATGAGCTTCCAGGTATTATAAATAATGCTGCTATGAACATAGTGGAGCATGTATCCATACTTTATATTAGATCGTCTTTTAGGAATATGTGAAATAGTTGTATAGCTGGGTCTTCAAGTAATCCTATGCCCAATGTTCTGAGGAAACTCCAAACTGATTTTCACAGTACTATACCAGCTTGCAATCCCACCAAAAATGGAGGAGCATTACTCTTTCTCTACATTCATGCTAGGACCTGTTGTCATTTGAGTTTTTGATCTTAGCCATTCTGACGGGTATTAGGTGGAATCTCAGGGTTCATTTGATTTTCACTTTGCTGGTCAATCTTCTTTTTGCCTAATATCTACTTATCAGTGAGAACATACATTCTAGGAATTGAATAAATATGATGATCCTTTCCTTTTGAGGTGTGGTTGTTGTTAAATTAGATCTTTTTATTTAGATTTCAAATGTTATTACATTTCTACGTGTCCCATCCATTAACCCCCATCTCATTCCTCTTCCCTCTTCTTCTATGAGGGTATTCTTACTCCAGAATGCACTCCCCATCCTGATTCAGAGCCTTGACATACTGGAACACTGGGGCTTCAACCTTGGCAAGATAAAATGCTTCTCCTCCCATTGGTGCCCAACTAGGCCATTCTCTGATACATATGTAGCTGGATACATGGGTCGATCTATGTGTACTCTTTGGGTGCTAGTTCAATAGCTGGGTACACCACTTGGTGGGCATATTATTTCCTATGGGGTTGCATGCCCCTTCAGTTATTTCAATCCTTTCTCTACCTCCTCCAACTGGGATCTTGTTCTCAGTTCAATGGTTTGCTTCTAGAATTCATCTCTAGATTTGTCATGTTCTGGCTGAGCCTCTCAGGGGACAGCTATATCAAGCTCCTGTAAGCATGCCCTTCTTTGCCTTATCATCATTGTCTAGGTTTGGTGTTTGCAAATGTGTGGGCTAGATCCTGAGGTGGAGAAGGATCGGAATGCCCATTACTTCAATATCTGTTCAAAACTTTATCTACAAATTTCCTGCTATGAATATATCTATTCTCCCTTTTAAGTATGACTGAAGCATGCACACTTTGGTTATAATTCTTCTTTAGCTTCACGTGGTCTGTGGATTGTATGTTGGGCTAATAGCCATTTAACAGTAACTGCATAAAATTTGTGGATTTTTTAGTTGATAGTGTTACTTCACTGAAGTTGTTATTTTCTACTTCCATATATTTGCCATTTAGAATATGAATTACATGAAGATTTTTTTTTGATAGCTGAGTAGTAATCCATTGTGTAGATATACCATATTTTCTCTATCCATTCCTCTGTTGAAGGGAATTTGTGTTCTTTCAGACTTCTGCCTGTTATAAATAAGGCTGATATAAACATAGGGTAGGGAGTAATGTTGTTATGGGTTTGAGCATCATTTGGGTATATGCCAAGGATTGGCATAAATGAGTCCTCTTTTAAAAAAATAGTTTTCTGGGGAACCACCAGACTGATTTCCCCAATTGTCAACTGAGTTTTTGTTCTTAGGCATTCTGACTGGTGTGAGGTGGAATATCAGGGTTATTTTGTTTTGCATTTCCCTGATGATTCACAATGTTGACCATTTTTAGGCACTTCTCAGGAAATCGATATTCCTCAACTGAGAATTTTCCTTTAGCTCTTTACTCCATTTTCAAGAGGATTATTTAGCTCTCTGGATTCTACCTTCTTGAGTTTTGTATAGGATGTATGATTGGTAAGGACTTCTCCCAATCCTTTGGTTGCTGTTTTGTCCTAATGATAAAGTCCTTTGCCTTTCAGAAGCTTAGCAGTTTTATGAGATCCCATTTGTGGATTCCTCATCTTAGAGCATAAGCCATTTGGTGTTCTGTTCAGAAATATTCCCCAGTGCCCATGTGTTTGAGGCTCTTCTGCACTTATTCTTCTATTAGTTTGAGTGTATCTAATTTTATGTAGAGGTCCTAGATCCACTTGGAATTAAGCTTGTAAAAGGTGATAAGAATGTATCGATTTGCATCCTATTACATACTGACCTCCAGTTTAACCAGCACCATATGTTGAAAATGCTAACTATTTTTCCCATAAGATGCTTTTATCTCCTTTGTCAAAGAAAAAGTGACCATAGGTGTGTGGGATCATTTCTGGGTCTTCAATTCTCTTCCATTGACCTATGTGCCTGTCTCTTTATAAATACCATACAGTTTTTATCACTATTGTTCTTTAACAAGCTTTAGGCCAGGGATAGTGATTCCCCAAGAAGTTCTTTCATTGTTGAGGATACTTTTTGCTATCTTGGTTTTTTGGTTATTCCAAATGAATTTGCATATACTTCTATCTAACTCTTTGAAGAATTGAGTTTGAAGTTTGTTGGGGATTGCATGGAATCTGTAGATTGCTTTTGGTAAACTGGCCACTGTTACTATATTAATACTTCAAATCAAAGAAGATGGGAGATGTTTCCGTTTTCTGAAATCATCTTCAATTTCTTTCTTGAAAGACTTGAAGTTCTTGTCATACAGATCTTTCACTTGCTTGGATAGATTCACATCAAGGTATTTTTTTTTTATTTTTGACTTTTGTGAATGGTGTCATTTCCATAATTTCTTTCTAAGACAGTTTTTCCTTTGAACAGAAGATGGCTACTGATTTATTTGAGTTAATTTTAGACCTAGGCAATTTGCTAAAGTTACTTATCAGGTTTAGGAGTTCTCTTTTGGGACTATTGGTGTCATGTGAATATACTATCATATCATCTGCCCATAGTGATATTTTGACTTTTCCATTTTGTAACCCTTTGACTTTCATTTTTTGTCTGATTGCTCTGGCTAGGATTTTGAGTACTATATTCAATAAGTAGGGAGAAAGGAGGCAGCCTTGTCTAATCCCTGATTTTACTGGGATTGCTACAAGTTTCTTTCCTTTTAGTTTGATGTTGGCTACTGCTTTGCTGTACACTGCTTTTACAACTTCTCATTATGGATCTTGATTTCCATATCTTTCCTAGGCTTTTAACATGAAGGTGGGTTAATTTAGTCAAATGCTTTTCCAGCATCTATTGAGATGATCATGTGGATTTTTTTCTGAGCGTTTGTTTATATAGGGAATTACATTAATGGATTTCCATATACTGGAACATCCCTTCGTACCTAGGATGAAGCCTACTTGACCATGATGGATGACCATTTTCATGTGTTGTATTTTCTTTGCAAGAATTTTATTGTGTATTATTTTTGTCAATATTCTTTAGGGAAATTGGTTTGAAGTGTTTTTTTTTTCAATTTTAGGGACTTCTCAGGAAATTGATATTACTCAGATGAGAATTTTCCTTTAGCTGTGAACCCTATTTTTATGAGGATTATTTAGCTCTCTGAAGTCTACCTTTTTGAGTTTTGTATATATTGGATATTAGCCTTCTATAGGATGTATGATTAGTAAGGGTTTCTCCCAATCATTTGGTTGCAGTTTTGTCCTAATGCCAGAGTCCTTTGTCTTGCAGAATCTTAGCAGATTATGCAGAGCCCATTTGTGGATTTCTGTGTGGTTTAGCTATAAGAGAAATTGTGGATTCATGGATGGAATTGGGTAGTCTTCTGTTTCTATTATGTGGAAGAGTTTGGACATTATTGGCATTAGGTCTTGAAAAAAGTTTCATAGAATTCTATACTAAATCCACCTGATCCTGAGATTTTAATTATTTATTTATTTATTTATTTATTTATTTATTTATTTATTTATTTTGGTTTGGAATACTTTTAATGGCTGATCCATTTCTTCAGGAATTATTGGATTGTTAAGATGATTGTCTCGAAAACGCCCAGACCTGAAGGGATCTGGTAACAGCTAAGCACCCAAATCCTGTGGGAGGTGTACCTAAATATTCAGAGAGACAGACAAGCCTGGAAAGCCAAAAGAGACTACACTCTGCCCACATTTCTCACTCCAGAGGAAAACATTAATGCCATCTTGGACCCCAGTGTAAGGTGGGGCCAGGAAAAGGCTGCACAGGCCCTCCTGGTTAGCGCCCTCACAGAGAGCGCAAACGCAGCCCCTGAGGAGCAACTTCAGCCACAGGACCAGAGGTAAGACCAAATTTTTTGTTCCAAGAGACCTGCCTGGTAGACTCAACACAGACAGATGCAAAATTCCTCTGGAACCTGACACTTCCAGTTTTTAGCTGGAGTCCAAACCTAGCTTATCCTGGCACAAACCTCTCTTTTCCCAAACCCTTGGGAGAGAGAGAGCTCACCACCCAGACTGGTGGGCACTCCTGAGACTGCACAGCGGGCGATACCACCAATACAGCCCACCCCTGCCCACATTCCTGGCACAAGACGAAATAGTGTAGGGCCTCTGGGAATCAGAAGATAGGGGCCCTCAAGCAGCAGTTCCCCTGCAGTATAGACACTGCCCAGATCTGACACTGCCAACAGCTCCCTTCAGTCAAATCCCATGGGAAGGAGATCTAAACCTTCAGAGTTGCAGACATGCCTGGGAGGCCAGAAGAGACTACACTCTACCAGCATTTCTGACTAGAGAGAAAAATACCTAATGCCGTCTGGGACCCGGTGCACAGGGGCCCCAGGAGAAGGCAGGACAGGCTCTTTTGTTTGCTGACCTCATGGTGACCTCCAAAGCAGCCTCCCAGGAGCAACCCCAGCCCCAGGACCACAGGTAAGACCAACTTTTCTGCTCCAAGGGACCTTCTTGGTGGATTCAGTACACAAGCCCACAGGAACATCTGAAGACCAGTAGACAGTAATGACTACACGCCTAAAAGCAAAAAATTCTGTTCCAAAAACTGGCTGAAAGAAAACAGGAAACCAGGTCTACAGCACTCCTGACACACAAGCCTGTAAGACGGTCTATCCACTGTCAGAAATAGTAGAACAAGGTAACACCAGAGAAAATCTGATGGTGAGACACAAGCACAAGACCAAGCAACAAAAACCAGTACAACAAAATATCAGAGCCCAATTCTGCCACCAAAGCAAACACTGAATATCCAAACACACCAGTAAAGCAACATCTAGATTTAACATTACATTTGGTCATGATGATGGAGGACTTCAAGAAAGACATAAAGAACTTCCTAAGAGAAATGCAGGAAAACAGAAATAAACAATTAGAAGCCTATAGAGAGGAATCACAAAATTCCCTGAAAGAATTCCAGGAAAACACAATCAAACAGGTGAAGGATTTTAAAATGCAAATAGAAGCAATAAAGAAAGCACAAAGGAAGACAACCCTGGATATAGAAAACCAAAGGAAGAGACAAGGAGCCATAGATACAAGCATTATAAACAGAATACAAGAGATAGAAGAGAGGATCTCAGGAGCAGAAGATTCCACTGAAATCATCCACACAACTGTCAAAGAATATGTAAAACAGAAAGGCAACTGGTCCAAAACATACAGGAAATCCAGGACTCAACGAGAAGATCAAATCTAAGGATAATAGGTACAGAAGAGAGTGAGGACTCCCAGCTCAAACGGCCAGTAAATATCTTCAACAAAATCATAGATGAAAACTTTCCTAAACTAAAGAAAGAGATTTCCATAAACATACAAGAAGCCTACAGAACTGCAAATAGATTGGACCAGAAAAGAAATACCTCCTGTCAAATAATAGTCAAATAAATAAGACCATATTCACAAAACAAAGAAAGAATATTAAAAGCAGTAAGGAAAAAAGATCAAGTAACATATAAAGGCAGACCTATCAGAATCACACTAGACTTCTCACCAGAGAATTTGAAAGCCAGAAGATCCTGAACAGAGGTCATACAGACCCTAAGGGAACACAAATGCCTGCCCAGGATACAGTATCAAGCAAAACTCTCAATTAACATAGATGGAGAAACCAAGATATTCCATGACAAAACCAAATTGACACAATATGTTTCTACAAATCCAGCCCTACAAGGGATAATAAATGGTAAAGCCCAACATAAGGAGGTAAGCTACACCCTAAAAAAAGCAAGAAACTATCGTTTTGCAACAAAACAAAGAGAAGAAAAGCACAGAAACATAATCTCACATACAAATATGAATATAACAGGAGGCAACAATCACTAGTCCTTAATGTCTCTCAACATCAGTGAACTCAATTCCCCAATAAAAAGATGTAGATTAACAAACTGGATGCGGAATGAAGACCCTGCATTCTCCTGTCTAAAGGAAACACACCTCAGAGACAAAGACAGACACTACCTTAGAGTAAAAGGCTGGAAAACAACTTTCCAAGCAAATGGTCTGAAGAAGCAAGCTGGAGTAGACATTCTAATATCAAATAAAATCAATTTTCACCTAAAAATCACCAAAAAAGATAAGGAAGGACCCTTCATCTTCATCAAAGGAAAAATCTACCAAGATGAACTCTCAATCCTAAATATATATGCTCCAAAAACAAGGTCATCTACATACAAAAAGAAACCTTACTAAACTCAAAGCGCACATTGCACCTCACACAAAAATAGTAGGAGATTTCAACACCCCACTCTAATCAATGGACAGATCATGGAAACAGAAATTAAACAGAGACATAGACAGACTCAGAGAAGTCATCAAACTAGTGGACTTAACAGATATTTATAGAATATTCTATCCTAAAACAAAAGGATATACCTTCTTCTCACCACCTCATGGTACTTTCTCCAAAATTGACCATATAATTGGTCAAAAAAACAGGCCTCAACAGATACAGAAAGATAGAAATAATTCCATGAGTCCTATCAGACAACCACGGGCTAATGCTTGTCTTCAATAAAAGTAAGGAAAGAATGCCCACATATACATGGAAGATTAATAATGCTCTACACAATGCTAACCTGGTCAAGGAAGAAATAAAGAAAGAAATTAAAGACTTCTTACAATTTAATGAAAATGAAGGTACAAGATACCCAAACTTTTGGGACACAATGAAAGCTGTGCGGTGAGGAAAACTCATAGCTCTGAGTGCCTGCCGAGAGAAACAGGAGAGAACATATATCAGCAGCTTGACAGCACACCTAAAAGCTCTAGAACAGAAGGAAGCTAATACACTCAGGAGGATTAGTAGGCAGGAAATAATCAAACTCAGAACTGAAATAAACCAAGTAGAAACAAAAAGGACCATACAAATAATCAAGAGAACCAAAAGCTGGTTCTTTGAGAAAATCAACAAGATAGATAAACCCTTAGACAGATTAATCAGAGGACACAGAGAGTGTTTCCAAATTAATAAAATCATAAATGAAAAGGGAGACATAACAACACAACCAAAGGAAATTCAAAAAATCATCATATCCTACTACAAAGACTATTCAACAAAACTAGAAAATCTGGAGGAAATGGGCAATTTCCTAGAAAGATACCAGGTATCGAAGTTTAATCAGGAACAGATAAACCATTTAAATATCCCCATAACTCCTAAAGAAATAGAAGCAATCATTAAAGGACTACAAAACAAAAAGATCCAGGTCCAGATGGGTTCAGTGCAGAATTCTACCAGACCTTCATAGAAGACCTCATACCAATACTGTCCAAACTATTCCACAAAATTGAAACAGATGAAGCACTACTGAATTCTTTATATGAAGCCACAATTACTCTTATACCTAAAACACAGGGACCCAACAAAGAAAGAGAACTTCAGACTAATTTCCCTTATGAATATCGACGAAAAAATACTCAATAAAATTCTTGCAAACCAAATCCAAGAGCACATCAAAACAATCACCCATCATGATAAAGTAGGCTTCATCCCAGGCATGCAGGGATGGTTTACTATATGTAAAACCAACAACTTAATCTACTATGTAAACAAAGTTAAAGATAAAAACCATACGATGATTTCATTAGATGCTGAGAAAGCATTTGACAAAATTCAACACCCCTTCATTATAAAATTCCTGGAAAGAATAGTATTTCAAGGCCCATACCTAAACATAGTAAAAGCCATAGACATCAAACCAGTAGCTTACATTAAATTAAATGGAGAGAAACTTGAAGCAAACCTGCACAAGGCTCCCCTCTCTCTCCCTACTTATTCAATATAGTTCTTGAAGTTGTAGCCAGAGCAACCAGACAAGAAAAGGAGATCAAAAGGAAACAGATTGGAAAAGAAGAAGTCAAAATATCACGATTAGCAGATGATATAATAGTATATTTAAGTGATACCAAAAGTTCTACCAGAGAACTCCTAAACCTGATAAAAAAACTTCAGCAAAGTAGCTGGATATAAAATTAACTCAAATAAATCAGTAGCCTTCTTCTACACAAAAGAGAAACAAGCCATAAAGAAATTAAGCAAACAACACCCTTCATAATAATCCCAAATAATATATAATGCCTCGGTGTGACTTTAACCAAGCAAGTGAATGATCTGTATGATATGAACTTCAGGGCTCTGAAGAAAGAAATTGAAGATCTCAGAAGATGGAAAGATCTCCCATGCTCATGGATTGGCAGGATTAACATAGTAAAAATGGCCGTTTACCAAAAGCAATGTACAGATTCAATGCAATCCCCATCAAAACACCAATCCAATTCTTAAAGAGTTAGACAGAAAAATATGCAAATTCATCTGGAATAACAAAAAAACCTAGGAGAGCTATAACTATCCTCAAAAATAAAAGGACTTCAGGGGCAATCACTATCCCTGGATTCAAGCAGTGTTACAGAGCAGTAGTGATAAAAACTGCATGGTATCTTTACAGAAACAGACAGATAGACCAGTGGAATAGAATTGAAGACCCAGAAATGAACCCACAAACCCATGGTAACTTGATTTTTGAAAAAGGAGCCAAAACCATCCAATGGAAAAAAGACAGCATTTTCAGCAAATGGTGCTGGTTTAACTGGAGTTCAGCATGTAGAAGAATGCAAATTGATCCATTGTTATCACCCTGTACAAAGTTTAAGTCCAAGTGGATCAAAGACCTCCACATCAAACCAGATACAGTCAAACTAATAGAAGAAAAGTGGGGACATATCTCGAAACACCTGCGTACTGGAGAAAACTTCTTGAACAATACACCAATGGCTTATGCTGTAAGATCAAGAATTGACAAATTGGATATCAGCAAACTGGAAAGCTTCTGTAAGGCAAAGGACACTTTTGTTAGATAAAAGGGCAACCAACATTTTGGGAAAAGATCTTTACCAATCCTACAAATGATAGAGGGCTTATATCCAAAATATACAAAGAACTGAAGAGGTTAGACTGCAGGTAGACAAATAACCCTGTGAAAAAATGGAGTTCGGAGCTAAACAAAGAATGCACAACTGAGGAATGATGGTGAGAAACACCTAAAGGAATGTTCAATATTTTTTAATCATAAGGGAAATGCAAATCAAAATAACCCTGAGATTTTACCTCACACCAGTGAGAATGGCTAAGATCAAAAACTTATGTGACAGCAGATGCTGGCAAGGACGAGGAGAAAGAGTAACATTCTTCCATTGTTGGTGGGATTATAGACTGGTACAACCATTCTGGAAATCAGTCTGGAGGTTCCTCAGAATATTGGACATTGAACTAACTGAGGACCGAGCAATACCTCCCTTGGTCATATATATAAAAGATTCCCCAACATATAATGAAGACACACACTCCACTACCTTTATAGCAGCCATATTTATAATATCCAGAAGCTGGTAAGAACCCAGATGCCCTTCACCAGAGGAATGGATACAGAAAATGGGGTATATCCCCTCAATTGAATATTACTCAGCTATCAAAATCACTAACTTCATGAAATTCATAGGCAAATGGATGGAAATGGAAAATATCATCCCGAGTGAGGTAACACAATCACAGAAAAACACACATGGTATGCAGTCATTCATAAGTTGATATTAGCCCAAATGCTTAAATTACCCTACATGCAAAGAACACATGAAACTCAAGAAGGATGGCCAAAATGTGAATTCTTCACTCCTTCTTTAAAAGTTGAACAGGTATATACTTGGGAGGGAATAGAGAGGCAAAGTTTAGAACAGCGGAGAAGGAACACCCATTCAGAGCCTGCCCAACATATGGCCCATAGATATACAGCCACCAAACTATATAAGACGGATGAAGCAAAAAAGTGCAGGCAGACAGGAATCCGGATGTAGATCTCTCCTGAGAGACACAGTCAGAATACAGCAAATACCTAGGCGAATGCCGTCATTAACCCCCTGAAATGAGATCAAGACCCCAGAAGAAGGAATCTTAGAAAGGACTGAAAGAGCTTGAAGGGCCTTGAGACCCTATTTGAACAACAATGCCAACCAACCAGAGCTTCCAGGGACTAAGCCACTAAGAATTGGATTAGAATTTTGATGGGGATTGCATTGAATCTGTAGATTGCTTTTGGTAAAATGGCCATTTTCATTATATAAGTCCTGCCAATCCATGAGCATGGGAGATCTTTCCATCTTCTGAGGTCTTCTTCAATTTCTTTTTCAGTGGCTTGAAGTTCTATCATACAGATCTTTCCCTTGCTCGGTTAAAGTCACACCGAGGTATTTTATATTGTTTGGGACTATTACGAAGGGTTTCATTTCCCTAATATTTTCTCGGCTTGTTTCTCTTTTGTGTAGATGAAGCCTACTGATTTGAGTTAATTTTATAGCCAGACACTTTGCTGAAGCTGTTAATCAGTTTTAGTAGTTCTCTGATGGAACTTTTGGGATCACTTATGTATGCAACAAGATGAACTTTCAATCGTAAATATCATTTCTGAATTTCAAGACTCATACAAAGGTCATGGCTTAGGTAATTAATAAATTGAAAGCCAGAATTCTAACAATTGGATTTATTCATGAGAGCTTCATTCTGTGAATTTATATCTATAAAATATATTTGTAAACCCTTGCTGATATAATTATTTCTGCTTAATATACTATAATTTTCTACATTAATGAGAAATTGTGAGTAAATTTGATTTGAAAGACTAAAAGTAATAAACTTGATGCTGTCTCAAGTCATTATATTTTAAAACAAAACTGAAAACAACAAACAAAAAGAACCTGTTTCAAATATAGCCTGTATTAGTATTCTAGTGATTGATCTGCAGTGTTGAAACAGCGCAAACAGAAAGGAAAGCAAAATCATGGCAAGTGGATTAATTCAGGTAAAAGCAGCAAACCAGAAGTGAGGTAGGGTTTGTGTGTGTGTGTGTGTGTGTGTGTGTGTGTGTGTGTGTGTGTTTCTGTGTGTGTTTGTGTGTTTATCTGTGTGTGTATTTGTGTGTATGTGTTTTGTGTCTGTGTGTATAAGTATTTCCTGCATATTCATACATATACTTTCATTATGAGAGTAATAAGTAGAACGAAGCTCTACTGTGAGCAAGAATAGTATGATGTACAATATGAAGCACACAGTATGAATATGAATATTTTCTCCAGATCAAAAGTTGTCATATTAAAACTTCAACCCTCTCTTCCTATTATAGATCCACATAGCATTTTTTGGTAGACCAAAGGCTAGGTTCCTTGACATAGCAATGAATTTATCAATAGAATTCAGACACACACACACACACACACACACACACTCACGCTAATGCACACAAACTCAGAAAACCTCAGGGTTCCGTGCATCACCATACATATTCCTCATAATTCCTGTCTAATATTTTTCTAAAGTTATCAAATTTATGCTTTGGGGACAGGTTTTCTTTGTCATCATCAATCACGAAATGGAATATACAAATGGATGCATTCCAGCATGAAATGTATATTAATTACAACAATGCAGTAGTAAAAAAGAGTTATATTTATTGATAATTGTGTCAAAGAAGGATTTGGTTTCAAATTATAAAATTACTCTATAGTGTTCAAAGACTAACACCACAATAAAATTCACAGTGCATGCATACCACAAATTCAAATATTCCACCAAGATGAAGTATATAAATCATATATAACAAGTTTGTGTAAGAATAGTTATTATTTTAGCTTAAATGTTTATATTTTAAAATATTGTTTAATAAGTTTGAAAATGAAATTTATATCATTAATAATCAGTGGTGACAGATTAAGGTTAGGTGAAAAATTTTTAACAGTTTATATTTAATATAACTACTTATGATGAATAATAGAGTCGCTTCTGGGTAAAATATTTCCAACTAATATCAAGCACATGGCTACCCTGTGGGAATTCACTTTTAATGACTTAGGTTTCAGCACTGTTTAAATTCTTATAACTATATTTCTCTTTTTGAATTAATGTTTCTTGAAAATACACATAAAGCAATTAGCCTATCAAGTTGGTCTGGTACATGGATCTATTTGATTCAAGGATTGAACTTGTACTAAATGATTTGCTATATTGTTTACATTTGTAAAGTTTCCAGTTTGAATTCTATGCTGTGTTCAAAGATATGATTTCTATGAAGACATTTCCACCTCCTTTACATTAGTAATGTTCATCTCCTGAATGGATTCTGTGGTGACCTTGAAGAGATAAGGACCAGGAAAAGAATTTCCCACATTCATTGCATTTATATGGCTGCTTTTCAGTATGGAATTTGATGAACTTGGAGAGTTGAAGAACAGGAAACAGAAATGACAACTTTTTTTCATTCTTGGAGATTACCTTTTCTATGGATTCTGTAGTGAACTTGAAGTTGTCATGATTGATTAAATGATATTCTACATTAATTATATTTGTAATGTTTGTCTCCAGTACATATTCTGTGGTGAACTTTAAGATCTTAAGATTGTGCATAAGATTTGCAACATTCAATAAATTTTAAAAATTTTCTCCAGTATGGATTCTGTGTTAAACTGAAGATTTGAGGAATATGTAGATGATTTCCTAAACTTATTACATTTTAAGATTTGTTTTCAGTCTGCATTCTGTGGTGAACTTTAAGATGAGAGGAGAGAATAATTTCCCACATTCTTTACATTTGTAAGGTTTGTCTCCAATATGTCATCTTTGGTAAATTTTAAGATTTGAGAACTGTGTGCAAAATTACCCAGACTCAGAACATTTGTAAGGTTTGTCTCCAGTATGGATTCTGTGGTGAAGTTTAAGTTTTGAGGACTGTGTGAAAGATTTCCCGCAGTCAGTACATTTGTAAGGTTTGTCTCCAGTATGTGATATCTGGCGAATTTTAAGACTTGAGGAGTGTGTAAAAGATTGCCCGCACTCAGTACATTTGTAAGGTTTGTCTCCAGTATGGATTCTGTTGTGACATTTAAGATCTGAGAACTGTTTGAAAGATTTCCCACATTCATTACATTTGTAGGGTTTGTCTCCAGTATGAGATCTCTGGTGGATTTTAAGACTTGAGGAGCATGTGAATGATTTCTCATATTCATTACATTTGTAAGGTTTGTCTCCAGTATGAGATCTCTGGTGGATTTTAAGACTTGAGGAGCATGTGAATGATTTCTCACATTCATTATATTTGTAAGGTTTGTCTCCACTATGGATTCTATTGTGAACTTTAAGGCTTGAGGAGTGTGTAAAAGATTTCCCACATTCATTACATTTGTAAGTTTTGTCTCTAGTATGGATTCTGTGATGAACTTTAAGATATGAGGACTGTGTGAAAGATTTCCCGCAGTCAGTACATTTGTAAGGTTTGTCTCCACTATGGATTCTATTGTGAAGTTTAAGGCTTGAGGAGTATGTAAAAGATTTCCCACATTCATTACATTTGTAAGTTTTGTCTCTAGTATGGATTCTGTGGTGAACTTTAAGATGTGAGGACTGTGTGAAAGATTTCCCACATTCAGTACATTTGTAAGGTTTGTCTCCACTATGGATTCTATTGTGAAGTTTAAGGCTTGAGGAGTATGTAAAAGATTTCCCACAGTCAGTGCATTTGTAAGGTTTGTCTCTATTATGGATTCTGTAGTGACATTTAAGATTTGAAGACTGTGTGAAAGATTTCCCACATTCAGTATACTTATAAGGTTTGTCTCCAGTATGTGTTCTCTGGTGATTTTTAAGACTTGAGGACTGTGTGAAATATTTCCCACATTCATTACATTTGTAAGGTTTGTCACTAGTGTGAATTCTGTAGTGACATTTCAGGTGTGAGAGCTGCGTGAAAGATTTCCCACAGTCAGTACATTTGTAAGGTTTGTCTCCAGTATGTGATCGCTGGTGAATTTTAAGACTTGAGGAACATGTGAAAGATTTCCCACATTCATTACATATGTAAGGTTTGTCTCCAGTATGACTTCTGCAGTGAACATGAAGATTTGAGGAATTGGTAAAGGATTTTCCACATTCATTACATTTGTAGAGTTTATCTCTTATATGGATTCTGTGATGAACTTTTAGTCTTGAGAACCATATAAAGGATTTTCTGCATTGGTTATCTTTGTAAGATTCATCTCCAGTATGAATTCCATGGTGAACATGCAGATTTGAAGAAACTGTAAATGATTTCCCCCATTCATTAGACTTGTAATGTTTGTCTCTGGTTTGGATTCTGTCTTGAGTTTTAAGTCTTGAGAACAGCATAAAGGATTTCACACATTCATTATATTTGTAAGTTGTTCCTTGAGTAGAAATTCTGAAGTGAGTCTTAAGATCTGAGGAGTGAGTTCTCTCAATAGGAATATCTGGAGTTTCCTGATCTGTTTCAGGAGTGAAACAGATGTGTTTTGCAAGCAGATCATTTCTATAATAACATATTTCACATTCTTCACTTCCAGGTCTGGAGTCCCAGAATTTCTCTCTATGTAGTGCTGAAAGGCTATTACATATATATCTTTGTGTTATTATCTTCTGAAAATAGTCCTGTGTAAATACCTTTGGGAATAGCTTCTTAGCATGATCAGAATTCAGAGATGAAATTAATGAGAAAATGTCATTATATGACAATTTGCAATTGGTTGAAAATAATATTTATGCATAATTCATGTAATAGTACCTATCTGAGGATCATGGCAAAATCATACAACAATGAATTATACCAATTTTTGTTCCAAAGACATAATTGTCATAAACATATATTAAGAAATATTCTGAAATCTATAATATACAAATGTATATATATATATGATTATATATATATATATATATATATATATATATATATATATGATTTTCATCAATGATAACATGATGGCAAATACACCAACAAGAATAATTTTATACATATGTTTTATTTTTATTTTTTAAACTTCTCTATAGTACGCAATTTATACCCTTCCAGGACCACACTCTAACTCTTGCACATTACATACTCACTCACACTGCCAGTAGCAAGAAAATATCTGGATCCCCAACACCCAACTGCAAAAGATCACCCATTCTTTGAGGCCTCAAGTTTCTTGAGGGTTAGATGCATCTTCTCTAACTAAGTACAGACCCTGTATTTCTCTGCTGTATATGTGTTAGTAGACTCACTTCAACTGGGGAAGGATGGCTGATTCGGGGAGAGATCTAAGGGTTCCAGATTAGTTGAGACTGCTAGTCTTCCTAAAGGTTTGCCATGATCCTCCATTTTTTGATGTTTTAGCTTATTCATCATCAGTTTCACCAGTTTCTATACATTGGTTGGGTGTAAATACCTGTATCTGACCGTTTTCGCTTCTTGTTGAGTCTTTCAGAGGTCAATCATGAAGGGCCCCTGTTTGTAAGCAAACCATAGCATCCTTAATGGAGTCTAAACTTGGAGTCCTCAGTCCCTTTGGTTTGGATCCCAATTTGAGTGTATCATTTGCCCAACTTTTTCCTCAGCCCCTTTTCCATTATTGACTCCACGGTTCTTTCAGAAAGGAACTATACTGTATCAGAGTTTGACTGTGAAAGCAAACTCATCACTATATTTGATACCCTGTCTTTCTACTTGATTTAGGCTCTATAAGTTCCTTCTCCCCATAATAGGTTCTTTCATCTGAGGTCTCTCCTTATGAGTCCTGGGACTCTCTCACATCCCTGTTATTTGGTATATTCTAGAGGGTACCAACAATTCCTACCTCCCAAGAGTTCTCATTCCCATTCTTTCTGCTGGACATTAGGGTTTCATTCATTTTGCCACACCCCAAAACCTTTAGAGTTCAACTCTTCCTCTCATCACCTAGGTCCTTCCCTTCTAACACCTGTGATTGTATTCCTTTCCCATCCAAGTGGGATTGAGGCATCCTAACTTAGTCCTTTCTGCTTGTTAACCTTCTTGAGTCCTATGGATTTTATCCTGAGTAGTCTGTATTTTTTTTACAAATATCCACTTATTAGTGAGTTTCACTATTCACGCTCTTTTCGGTCTCAGTTGCCTCACTCAAGATGATATTTTCAAGTTCCCTCCACTTGCCTGCAAACTCATGATGTCTTTGCTCTTACTAGCTCAGAAGTATTCCATAATATAAATGGAATATAACATTTTGAAAAACAATACTTCTGTTGTGGGATGCCAAGGATATTCTGTTGTGCCTCCTGCTTCTGCTTATCATAAATAAAGCCACTATGAACAGAGGAAACATGACCCCTGTAACATGGAGTGGCATATTTTGGGTCTATGCCCAAGAGTGATATAGCTGGGTCTTCAGGTAGATCTATTTTGATTTTTTTTTGAGGAACTGCCAGATTGATTTCCAGAGTAGTTGTGCCAGTTTCCAATCCTATCAGCAAAGGAGGAGCATTGCTTTTTCTCTACATAATCTCCAACATATGCTGTCACCTTGAATTTTGTTCTTATCTATTCTGATTGTTATGAGGGTTGTTTGATTTGCATTTACCTATTGACTAAGGACATCTTAAAGAAGTACAAATTCTGAATGTGCATAAGATCACATTATAAAACTGTAGAAAACTACATTTGAAATTGAAATAAGAAATTTTGGAACTGACCTTTGAACAGATACACATTACTTAAATGATACTTGTGAAATCCCAGTTCTGCACTCTTCCACCTAAATGTCTGGAGGACTTCTGCCATCACAACAAAGTGAGATGCCAATTATACACACCCCTAATTGCTGGTCCCCTGGAAACCACAGCATATATGATGTCTGCCCTATCTACTTTCTGCTATAACTCCAAGTCCTCATGCCTATTTGCAATTCCAGACGAATCTATTAGGAACCTGCCCTTATGCCTACATCCCTGAGAGCCTTCACAGACATAAGGCAACTCAAATCTGCCTGAAATGACAGAAACCAGGAGGACTGACTAAAAGGTCTATGTATATTCCTAGAGTCCTGCTGCCATAAGTGACCTCCAGGCATGCCAAAACAAGAAAACTACTATTTGCTAAAGGACAAGTAATAGCACAATAAAATAAATAGGAAATTAAAGTACCACCAGAACACAGTTTTTCTACTACTTCAGGTGATATACACACTAGCAAATTTATCGTACAAAAATATAACTTTATATCTAGTGTCCATTTCAGCACAGAGCTGGCGCTATACCATGACCCTCCTTGCCATCTTACTGCCCAGAAAGAGCTTCCCAGGAGTTATCTCACTCCTGAACCCACATGGAAAACCCTAATTTACTCTAATAATTGTCACAAGATTGACCCACAGGGAGCTCAGAGGGCACAGAATCTGGAGAGCAGCCTCGGAAAGGATCCTTCCTGGCTTCGTCTGTACCTTGGAGTTGGGACTGTACCACAGACCTCTATAGCCAGGCAATGCATGGAAAGAGCTGGTCACACAGAAATGCTCTCATTTGAAGCCTGCATGTAGGACCACCACTTTCATTCCAGTGGACCTTCAAAAAGGGACGTGCCCTGAGAACATAGGGCACAGGAACTAAAGAGCACCCTTGGACAGGATTCTTCTAGTCTCTACCTGTTCCCAGCAATGGGGTTATCCTAAAGACCTCTGTAACCAAATTCTGTCCAGAAAGAGCTGGTGTCCCAGGATGACCCTCATTCCTAGGCCACACATAGAACTACAATTTCAAGGGACTTGCCAGAAGCCCAAGGACACAGGAACTGCAGAGAATCTTGGGAATGAATCGTGACAGTATATATTTGTAACCAAAACTAAGGATGCCCAGCAACACTTTTAATCCAAATGCTGCACAGAGAAACATGGTCTCCCAGTGGTGTCCTCACTCCAAAGATCACAAGCTCATGGGCACACAGAAGGAACAAGCTCTGTCCGATACATCAAGACCAACGGAAAAAAAAAAAAAGACCAACGAACACCAGAGATACCCAGATAGTGAGAGGGAAGCACAAGAAACTAAGCAAGAGAAACCAAGTCTACTTGGTATCGTCAGAACACAGTTCATAAACCACACAACATCCTGGGATGCAACAACACACCAGAAAAGCAGGAACTGGATTCCTTTCTCTTTTTTTTTTGTCCATCTTTATTAAATTGGGTATTTCTTGTTTACATTTCAATTGTTATTACCTTTCCCACTTTCCAGGCAAACAACACCCTAAAACTTTCCCCTCCCCTTCTATATGGGCATTCCCCTCCCTATCCTCCTTCCATTACCACCCTCTCCCTAACAATCCCATTCACTGGGGTTCAGTATTGGTAGGGTCAAGGGCTTCCCTTCCACTGGTGCCCTTACTAAGCTATTCATTGTTACCTATACAGTTGGAGCCCAGGGTCAGTCCATGTATAGTCTTTGGGTAGTGGCTTAGTCCCTGGAAGCTCTGGTTGGTTGGCATGGTTGTTCATATAGGGTCTCACAACCCTTCAAACTCTTTCAGTCCTTTCTCTGATTCCTACATCGGGGGTCCTGTTCTCAGTTCAGTGGTTTGCTGCTGGAATTCACCCATGTATTTTCCATCTTCTGGCTTTGTCTCTCAGGAGAGATCTATGTCGGGTTTCTGTCAGCGTGCTCTTCTTTGCTTCATCCATCTTATCTAGTTTGGGGGCTCTATATGTATGGGCCACATGTGGAGTATGTTCAGAATGGGCGTTCCTTCAGGCTCTGTTCTAAACTTTGCCTCCCTATTCCCTCCCAAGGTTATTCTTGCTCCCCTTTTAAAGAAGGATTGAATCATTCACATTTTGGTCATCCTTCTTGAGTTTCCCATGATCTGTGCATCTATGGTAATTGGAGCATTTGGGCTAATATCCACTTGTTAATGTGTGCACACCATGTGTGGTTTTTTGCAATTAGTTTACCTCATTCAGGATGATATTTTCCAGTTCCATCCATTCACTTATGAATTTCATAAAGTCATTGTTTTGATAGTTGAGTAATATTCCATTGTGTAAATGTACCATATTTTCTGTATCCATTCCTCGGTTGAAGGGCATCTGGGTCCTTTCCAGCTGCTCTCTATTATAAATAAGGCTGCTATGAACACAGTGGAGCATGTGTCTTTGTTTCAGGTTGGAGCATCCTTCGGGGTATATGTCCAAGAGATGTATAGCTGGGTTCTCAGTTAGTTAAATGTCCAATATTCTGAGGAACCACCAGACTGATTTCCAGAATGGTTGTACCAGTCTGCAATCCCACCAACAATGGAAGAATGTTCCTCTTTCTCCATATCCTCACCAGCATCTGCTGTCATAGGAGTTTTTGATCTTAGTCATTCTGACTGGTGTGAGGTGGACTCTCAGGGTTGCTTTGTTTTGTTTTGTTTTGTTTGTTTTTGTTTTTTTGGTTTTTTGTTTGTTTGTTTGTTTTGGTTCTTTTTTTTTTTTTTTTTTGGAGCTGGGGACCGAACCCAGGGCCTTGCGCTTCCTAGGCAAGCGCTCTACGACTGAGCTAAATCTCCAACCCTCAGGGTTGTTTTGATTTGCATTTACTTTATGACTAGAGATGTTGAACATTTCTTTAGGTATTTCTCAGCTATATGACATTCCTTAGCTGGGAATTCTTTGTTTAGATCTGAACCATATTTCTTAATAGGGTTATTTGTCGCCCTGCCATCTAACTTGGTGAGTTCTTTGTATATATTGGATATGAGCCCTTTATCAGGTGCAGGATTGGTAAAGATATTTTCCCAATCAGTTGGTTGCAACTTTTTCATAACAAAAGTGTCCTTTGACTTACAGAAGTTTGTAGTTTTATGAGATCCCATGTGTCGATTCTTGATCTTAGAGCATAAGCTATCATGTTTTGTTCAGGAAATTTTCTCCAGTCTTCATGTGTTTGAGATACTTCCCCACTTTTTCTTCTATTAGTTTGAGTGTATCTGGTTTGATTTGGAGGTCCTTCATCCACTTGGATTTAAGCTTTGTAGAGGGTGATAAGCATGTATCAATCTGCATTCTTCTACATGTTGACCTCCATGTGAACCAGCACCATTTGCTGAAAATGCTATCTTTTTCCATTGAATTGTTTTGGCTCCTTTGTCAAAAATCAAGTGACAATAGGTGTGGTGATTCATTTTTGGTTCTTCAATTCTATTCCATCTGCCTGATTTTGTGCCAATATCATATAGTTTTTGTCACTAATGCTCTGTAATGCTGCTTGAGGTTAGGGATTAGTAATTCCCCTGGGAGTCCTTTTATTGTTGAGGATAGTTTTAGATCTCTTGGGATTTTTGTTATTCCAGATGAACTTACAAATTGTTCTGTCTAACTCTCTGAAGAATTGGATTGGTATTTTGATGGGAATTGCATTGAATCTGTAGATCACTTTTGGTAAAATGGACATTTTTACTATACTAATCCAGCCAATCCACGAGCATGGGAGATTTGTCCATCTTCTGAGATCTTCAATTTCTTTCTTCAGAGGCTTGAAGTTCTTATTGTACATATCTTTCACTTGCTTGGTTAAAGTCACACCGAGGTACTTTATATTATTTGGGTCTATTATGAAGTGTGTCATTTCCCTAATTACTTTCTTGGCTTGTTTCTCTTTTGTGTAGAAGAAGGCTACTGATTTATTTGAGTTAATTTTATACCCAGCCACTTTGCTGAAGCTGTTTATCAGGTTTAGTAGTTCTATTTGGAAATTTTGGAATCACTTAATTATATTATCATATCATCTGCAAAGAGTGATATTTTGACTGCTTCTTTTCCAAACTGTATCCCTTTGATTGCCTTTTGTTGTCTGATTGCTCTGGCTAGAACTTCAAGAACTATATTGAATAAGTAAGGAGAGAGTGGGCAGCCTTGTCTAGTCCCTGATTTAAGTGGGATTGCTTCACGTTTCTCTCCATTTAGTTTAATATTATTTACTGGTTTGCTGTATATGTCTTTTACTATGTTTAGGTATGGGCTTTGACTTCCTGTTCTTTCCAGGATTTTTATCATGATGGGGTGTAGAATTTTGTCAAATGGTTCCTCAGCACCTAATGAAAATATCATGTGGTTTTATCTTTTATTTTTTTTTTAATTTATTTCTTTTTTTTAATAACTTTAGTATTTCTTATATACATTTCGAGTGTTATTCCCTTTCCCGGTTTCCGGGCAAACATCCCCCTCCCCCCTCCCCTTCCTTATGGGTGTTCCCCTCCCAACCCTCCCCCCATTGCCGCCCTCCCCCCATAGACTAGTTCACTGGGGGTTCAGTCTTAGCAGGACCCAGGGCTTCCCCTTCCACTGGTGCTCTTACTAGGATATTCATTGCTACCTATGGGGTCAGAGTCCAGGGTCAGTCCATGTATAGTATTTAGGTAGTGGCTTAGTCCCTGGAAGCTCTGGTTGCTTGGCATTGTTGTACTTTTGGGGTCTCAAGCCCATTCAAGCTCTTCCAGTTCTTTCTCTGATTCCTTCAATAGGGGACCTATTCTCAGTTCAGTGGTTTGCTGCTGGCATTCGCCTCTATATTTGCTGTATTCTGGCTGTGTCTCTCAGGAGCGATCTACATCCGGCTCATGTCGGTCTGCACTTCTTTGCTTCATCCATCTTGTCTAATTGGGTGGCTGTATATGTATGGGCCATATGTGGGGCAGGCTCTGAATGGGTGTTCCTTAAGTCTCTGTTTTAATCTTTGCCTCTCCCTTCCCTGCCAAGGGTATTCTTTTTCCTCATTTAAAGAAGGAGTGAAGCATTCACATTTTGATCATCCGTCTTGAGTTTCGTTTGTTCTAGGGATCTAGGGTAATTCAAGCATTTGGGCTAATAGCCACTTATCAATGAGTGCATTCCATGTATGTCTTTCTGTGATTGGGTTAGCTCACTCAGGATGATATTTTACAGTTCCAACCATTTGCCTACGAATTTCATAAACTCGTTGTTTTTGATAGCTAAGTAATATTCCATTGTGTAGATGTACCACATTTTCTGTATCCATTCCTCTGTTGAAGGGCATCTGGGTTCTTTCCATTTTCTGGCTATTATAAATAAGGCTGCAATGAACATAGTGGAGCACGTGTCTCTTTTATATGTTGAGGCATCTTTTGGGTATATGCCCAAGAGAGGTATAGCTGGATCCTCAGGAAGTTCAATGTCCAATTTTCTGAGGAACCTCCAGACTGATTTCCAGAATGGTTTTACCAGTCTGCAATCCCACCAACAAAGGAGGAGTGTTCCTCTTTCTCCACATCCTCGCCAGCATCTGCTGTCACCTGAGTTTTTGATCTTAGCCAATCGCACTGGTGTGAGGTGAAATATCAGGGTTGTTTTGATTTGCATTTCCCTTATGACTAAAGATGTTGAACATTTCTTTAGGTGTTTCTCAGCCATTCGGCATTCCTCAGCTGTGAATTGTTTGTTTAGCTCTGAACCCCATTTTTTAATAGGGTTATTTGTTTCCCTGCGGTCTAACTTCTTGAGTTCTTTGTATATTTTGGATATAAGGCCTCTATCTGTTGTAGGATTGGTAAAGATCTTTTCCCAATCTGTTGGTTGCCGTTTTGTCCTAACCACAGTGTCCTTTGCCTTACAGAAGCTTTGCAGTTTTATGAGATCCCATTTGTCGATTCTTGATCTTAGAGCATAAGCCATTGGTGTTTTGTTCAGGAAATTTTTTCCAGTGCCCATGTGTTCCAGATGCTTCCCTAGTTTTTCTTCTATTAGTTTGAGTGTGTCTGGTTTGATGTGGAGGTCCTTGATCCACTTGGACTTAAGCTTTGTACAGGGTGATAAGCATGGATCGATCTGCATTCTTCTACATGTTGCCCTCCAGTTGAACCAGAACCATTTGCTGAAAATGCTATCTTTTTTCAATTGGATGGTTTTGGCTCCTTTGTCAAAAATCAAGTGACCATAGGTGTGTGGGTTCATTTCTGGGTCTTCAATTCTATTCCATTGGTCTATCTGTCTGTCTCTGTACCAATACCATGCAGTTTTTGTCACTATTGCTCTGTAATACTGCTTGAGTTCAGGGATAGTGATTCCCCCTGAAGTCCTTTTATTGTTGAGGATAGCTTTAGCTATCCTGGGTTTTTTGTTATTCCAGATGAATTTGCAAATTGTTCTGTCTAACTCTTTGAAGAATTGGATTGGTATTTTGATGGGGATTGCATTGAATCTGTAGATTGCTTTTGGTAAAATGGCCATTTTTACCATATTAATCCTGCCAATCCATGAGCATGGGAGATCTTTCCATCTTCTGAGGTCTTCTTCAATTTCTTTCCTCAGTGTCTTGAAGTTCTTATTGTACAGATCTTTTACTTGCTTGGTTAAAGTCACACCGAGGTACTTTATATTATTTGGATCTATTAAGGAGGGTGTCGTTTCCCTAATTTCTTTCTCGGCTTGTTTCTCTTTTGTATAGAGGAAGGCAACTGATTTATTTGAGTTAATTTTATACCCAGCCACTTTGCTGAAGTTGTTTATCAGCTTTAGTAGTTCTCTGGTGGAACTTTTGGGATCACTTAAATATACTATTATGTCATCTGCAAATAGTGATATTTTGACCTCTTCTTTTCCGATCTGTATCCCTTTGATCTCCTTTTGTTGTCTGATTGCTCTGGCTAGAACTTCAAGAACTATATTGAATAAATAGGGAGAGAGTGGGCAGCCTTGTCTAGTCCCTGATTTTAGTGGGATTGCTTCAAGTTTCTCTACATTTAGTTTAATGTTAGCAACTGGTTTGCTGTATATGGCTTTTACTATGTTTAGGTATGGGCCTTGAATTCCTATTCTTTCCAGGACTTTTATCATGAAGGGGTGTTGAATTTTGTCAAATGCTTTCTCAGCATCTAATGAAATGATCATGTGGTTCTGTTCTTTCAGTTTGTTTATATAATGGATCACGTTGATGATTTTCCGTATATTAAACCATCCCTGCATGCCTGGGATGAAGCCTACTTGATTATGGTGGATGATTGTTTTGATGTGCTCTTGAATTCGGTTTGCCAGAATTTTGTTGAGTATTTTTGCGTCGATATTCATAAGGGAAATTGGTCTGAAGTTCTCTTTCTTTGTTGTGTCTTTGTGTGGTTTAGGTATAAGAGTGATTGTGGCTTCGTAGAAGGAATTCGGTAGGGCTCCATCTGTTTCAATTTTGTGGAATAGTTTGGATAATATTGGTATGAGGTCTTCTATGAAGGTTTGATAGAATTCTGCACTAAACCCGTCTGGACCTGGGCTCTTTTTGGTTGGGAGACCTTTAATGACTGCTTCTATTTCCTTAGGAGTTATGGGGTTGTTTAACTGGTTTATCTGTTCCTGATTTAACTTCGATACCTGGTATCTGTCTAGGAAATTGTCCATTTCCTGAAGATTTTCAAATTTTGTTGAATATAGGTTTTTATAGTAAGATCTGATGATTTTTTGAATTTCCTCTGAATCTGTAGTTATGTCTCCCTTTTCATTTCTGATTTTGTTAATTTGGACGCACTCTCTGTGTCCTCTCGTTAGTCTGGCTAAGGGTTTATCTATCTTGTTGATTTTCTCAAAGAACCAACTTTTGGTTCTGTTGATTCTTTCTATGGTCCTTTTTGTTTCTACTTGGTTGATTTCAGCACTGAGTTTGATTATTTCCTGCCTTCTACTCCTCCTGGGTGTATTTGCTTCTTTTTGTTCTAGAGCTTTTAGGTGTGCTGTCAAGCTGCTGACATATGCTCTTTCCTGTTTCTTTCTGCAGGCACTCAGCGCTATGAGTTTTCCTCTTAGCACTGCTTTCATTGTGTCCCATAAGTTTGAGTATGTTGTATCTTCATTTTCATTAAATTCTAAAAAGTTTTTAATTTCTTTCTTTATTTCTTCCTTGACCAGGTTATCATTGAGTAGAGCATTGTTCAGTTTCCACGTATATGTGGGCATTCTTCCCTTATTGTTATTGAAGACCAGTTTTAGGCCATGGTGGTCCGATAGCACGCATGGGATTATTTCTATCTTTCTGTACCTGTTGAGGCCAGTTTTTTGAACAATGATATGGTCAATTTTGGAGAAAGTACCATGAGGAGCTGAGAAGAAGGTATATCCTATTGCTTTAGGATAGAATGTTCTATAAATATCCGTTAAGTCCATTTGGCTCATGACTTCTCTTAGTCTGTCTACATCACTGTTTAATTTCTGTTTCCATGATCTGTCCATTGATGAGAGTGGGGTGTTGAAATCTCCCACTATTATTGTGTGAGGTGCAATGTGTGTTTTGAGCTTTAGTAAGGTTTCTTTTACGTATGTAGGTGCCCTTGTATTTGGGGCATAGATATTTAGGATCGAGAGTTCATCTTGGTTGATTTTTCCTTTGATGAATATGAAGTGTCCTTCCTTATCTTTTTTGATGACTTTTAGTTGGAAATTGATTTTATTTGATATTAGAATGGCTACTCCAGCTTGCTTCTTCTGACCATTTGCTTGGAAAGTTGTTTTCCAGCCTTTCACTCTGAGGTAGTGTCTGTCTTTGTCTCTGAGGTGTGTTTCCTGTAGGCAGCAGAATGCAGGGTCCTCGTTGCGTATCGAGTTTGTTAATCTATGTCTTTTTATTGGGGAGTTGAGGCCATTGATATTGAGAGATATTAAGGAATAGTGATTATTGCTTCCCGTTATATTCATATTAGGATGTGAGGTTATGTTTGTGTGCTTTCATTCTCTTTGTTTTGTTGCCAAGACGATTAGTTTCTTGCTTCTTCTAGGGTATAGCTTGCCTCCTTATGTTGGGCTTTACCATTTATTATCCTTTTTAGTGCTGGATTTGTAGAAAGATATTGTGTAAATTTTGTTTTGTCATGGAATATCTTGGTTTCTCCATCTATGTTAATTGAGAGTTTTGCTGGATACAGTAACCTGGGCTGGCATTTGTGTTCTCTTAGGGTCTGTATGACATCAGTCCAGGATCTTCTGGCCTTCATAGTTTCTGGCGAGAAGTCTGGTGTGATTCTGATAGGTCTCCCTTTATATGTTACTTGACCTTTTTCCCTTACTGCTTTTAATATTCTTTCTTTATTTTGTGCGTTTGGTGTTTTGACAATTATGTGACGGGAGGTGTTTCTTTTCTGGTCCAATCTATTTGGAGTTCTGTAGGCTTCTTGTATGTCTATGGGTATCTCTTTTTTTAGGTTAGGGAAGTTTTCTTCTATGATTTTGTTGAAGATATTTACTGGTCCTTTGAGCTGGGAGTCTTCACTCTCTTCTATACCTATTATCCTTAGGTTTGATCTTCTCATTGAGTCCTGGATTTCCTGTATGTTTTGGACCAGTAGCTTTTTCCGCTTTACATTATCTTTGACAGTTGAGTCAATGATTTCTATGGAATCTTCTGCTCCTGAGATTCTCTCTTCCATCTCTTGTATTCTGTTGGTGAATCTTGTATCTACAGCTCCTTGTCTCTTCTTTTGGTTTTCTATATCCAGGGTTGTTTCCTTGTGTTCTTTCTTGATTGCTTCTATTTCTATTTTTAATTGCTTCAACTGTTTCATTGTGTATTCCTGGAATTCTTTCAGGGATTTTTGCGATTCCTCTCTGTAGGCTTTTACTTGTTTATTAATGTTTTCCTGTGCTTCCCTAAGTGTGTTCATGTCTTTCTTGAAGTCCTCCAGCATCATGATCAAATATGATTTTGAAACTAGATCTTGCTTTTCTGGTGTGTTTGGATATTCCATGTTTGTTTTGATGGGAGAATTGGGCTCTGATGATGGCATGTAGTCTTGGTTTCTGTTGCTTGGGTTCCTGCGCTTGCGTCTCGCCATCAGATTATCTCTAGTGTTACTTTGTTCTGCTATTTCTGACAGTGGCTAGACTGTCCTATAAGCCTGTGTGTCAGGAGTGCTGTAGACCTGTTTTCCTCTCTTTCAGTCAGTTATGGGGACAGAGTGTTCTGCTTTCGGGCGTGTAGTTTTTCCTCTCTACAGGTCTTCAGCTGTTCCTGTGGGCCTGTGTCTTGAGTTCACCAGGCAGCTTTCTTGCAGCAGAAAATTTGGTCTTACCTGTGGTCCCGAGGCTAAGGTTTGCTCGTGGGGTGCTGCCCAGGGGCTCTCAGCAGCGGCAGCAACCAGGAAGACCTGTGTCGCCCCTTCCGGGAGCTTCAGTGCACCAGGGTTCCAGATGGTCTTTGGCTTTTTCCTCTGGCGTCCGAGATGTGTGTGCAGGGAGCAGTCTCTTCTGGTTTCCCAGGCTTGTCTGCCTCTCTGAAGGTTTAGCTCTCCCTCCCATGGGATTTGGGTGCAGAGAACTGTTTATCCGGTCTGTTTCCTTCAGGGTCCGGTCCGGCGGTGTCTCTGGCAGGGGTCCTGCCGCTCCCCCACGGGAGCCCAGAGGCCTTATACAGTTTCCTCTTGGGCCAGGGATGTGGGCAGGGGTGAGCAGTGTTGGTGGTCTCTTCCGCTCTGCAGCTTCAGGAGTGCCCACCTGACCAGGCGGTTGGGTCTCTCTCTCACCGGGTCTGGGAGCAGAGAGCTGCTGCGGGCCAGGATCCTCGGGTGTGGGACTTCCGGTAAACACAGAACGTGCCTGGTCCTAGAGAAATTCTGCTTCCGTGTGTCCCAAGCTCACCAGGCAGCTTTCTTGCAGCAGAAAATTTGGTCTTACCTGTGGTCCCGAGGCTCAGGTTCGCTCGTGGGGTGCTGCCCAGGGGCTCTCTGCAGCGGCAGCAACCAGGAAGACCTGTGCCGCCCCTTCCGGGAGCTTCAGTGCACCAGGGTTCCAGATGGTCTTTGGCTTTTTCCTCTGGCGTCCGAGATGTGTGTGCAGGGAGCAGTCTCTTCTGGTTTCCCATCTTTTATTTTTTTATAGTGGATTACACTGATGTCTTTCCCTGTGCTAAACCATCCCTGCATCCCTAGAATGAAGCATACTTGATCATGATGCATGTTTGTTTTGATGTGCTCTTGGATTTGGTTAGGAAGAATTTTATTGAGAATCTTTGTGTCAATATTCAAAAGGGAAATTGGTCTGTAGTTCTCTTTCTTTGTTGGGTCTTTGTGTGGTTTATGCATTAGAGTAATTTTGGCTCCATAGAATGAGTTCGGTAGCGTTCATCTGTTTCAATTTCTTGCAAGAGTTTGGATAGTGTTGGTATGATGTCTCTATGAAGGTCTGAGAGAATTCTGCACTGAACCATCTGGACCTGGGCTCTTTTTGGTTGGGAGGCTTTTAATGACTGCTTCTATTTATTTAGGATTTTTGAGGTTGCTTAAATGGTTTATTTGTTCCTTATTTAAGTTGGGTACCTGGTATCTCTCTACGAAATTGTCCATTTCCTACAGATTTTAAAGTTTTGTGGAATATAGGCTTTGTAGTAGGATCTGATGATTTTTGTATTTCCTCTGGCTTTGTTATTATGTCTCCCTTTTCATTTCTGATTTTGTGAATTTTGATACACTCTCAGTGTTCTCTAACTAGTCTGGCTATGGGTTTATCTATCTTGCTTATTTCCTCAAAGCACAAGCTTTAGGTTCTCTTGATTCTTTGTATAGTCCTATTTGTTTCTACTTGCTTGATTTTAGCTCTGAGTTTGATTATTTCCAGCCTTCTACTCCTCCTGGGAGTGTTTGCTTCTTTTTGTTCTAGAACTTTTAAGTATTCTGTCAAGCTGCTGATATATGCTCTCTTCTGTTTCTTTCTGAAGGCACTCAGTGCTATGAATTTTCCTCTTAGCACAGCTTTCATTATGTCCCATAAGTTTGGGTATGTTGTACCTACATTTTTGTTAAATTCTAAGCCTTTAATTTCTTTCCTTATTTCTTTCTTGACAAGTATGCCATTGAGTAGAGCATTATTCAACTTCCATGTATATGTGGGCATTTATCCTTACTGTTATTGAAGACCAGCTTTAGCTCTTGGTGGTATGATAGGATGCATGGGATTATTTCTAGCTTTCTGTATCTTTCGAGGCCTATTTTATGACCTAATATATGGTCAGTTTTGGAGAAAATACCATGAGGTGTTGGGAAGAAAGTATATTTTTTGTGTTAGGATTGAATGTTTTATAAATATATGTTAAATCCATTTGTTTCATGACTTCTCTTAATCTGTATATGTCTCTGTTTAATTCCTGTTTCGATGATATGTCCATTGATGAGAGTGGAGTGTTGAAATCTCCTACAATTATTGTGTGAGGTGGAATGAGTGCTTTGAGCTTTAGTAAGGTTTCTTTTATGTATGTAGTTACCCATGTATTTGGGGTATAGATATTTAGGATTGAGAGTTCATCTTGGTTGATTTTTCGCTGGATGAATATGAAATGTCCTTTCTTAAAATTTTTGATGACTTTTGGTTGAAAATAAATTTTATTCGATATAAGAATGGCTACTCCAGCTTGCTTCTTCAGACCATTTGCGTGGAAAGTTTTTTTCCAGCCTTTTACTCTGAGTTAGTGACTGTCTTTGTCTCTGAGGGGTGTTTCCTGTAGGCAAACAAATTGTGGGTCCTCATTTCATGTCTGGTTTGTTAATCTGTATCTTTTTATTGGGGACTTGAGTCCACTGATGTTGGGAAATATTACTGAATAGGGATTGTTGCTCTTTGTTATATTCATGTTTGGATGTGAGATTATGTTTATGCATGTCTTCTCTTTGTTTTGTTGCAAAACGATTAATTTTTTGCATTTACTATGGTGTAGCTTGCTTGCCTCCTTGTGTTCGGCTTTAACATTTATTATCCTTTGTAGGGCTGGATTTGAAGAACGATATTGTGTAAATTTGGTTTTGTCATGGAATATCTTGGTTTCTCCATCTATGTTAATTGAGAGTTTTCCTGGATACAGTAACCTGGAGTGGCATTTGTGTTCTGTTAGGATCTGTATGACCTCTGTCCAGGATCTTCTGATTTTCATAACCTCTGGTGAGAAGTCTGTTGCGATTCTGATAGCTCTGCCTTTATATGTTACTTGACCAATTTCCCTTACTGCTTTTAATATTCTTTCTTTGCTTTGTGTATTTGGTGTTTTTACTATTATTTGACAGGAGGAGTTTCTTTTCCAGTCCAATCTATGTTGAGTTCTACAGGCTTCTTGTATGTTTATGGGTAACTCTTTCTTTAGGCTTAGGAAGTTTTCTTCTATGATTTTGATGGAGATATTTACTGGTCCTTTGAGTTGTGAGCCTTCACTCTCTTCTATACCTATTATGCTTAGCTTTGATCCTCTCATTGTGTCCTGGATTCTTGTATGTTTTGGGCCAGTAGCTTTTTCCGTTTTACATTATCTTTAAAAGTATTTTCAATAATTTCTATGGAATCTTCTGCTCCTGTGATTCTCCCTTCTATCTCTTGCATTCTTTTGGTGATTCTTGTATCTACGGTTCCCTGTGTCTTTCTTTGGTTTTCTATATGCAACATTATCTCTCTTTGTGTTTCCTTTATTGCTTCTCTTTCCATTTTTAATTCCTTCATCTGTTTGATTGTGTTTTCTTGTAATTATTTCAGGGATTTTTGTGATTCTTCTCTGTAGGCTTCTCCTTGTTTATTTATGTTTTTCTGCGTTTCTCTAAGGGAGTTCTTTGTGTATCTCTTGAAGTCCTCCATCTTCATGATCAAATGTGTTTTCAAATCTAGATCTTACTTTTCTGGTGTGTTTGGATGTTCATTGTTTGCTTTGGTGAGAGAATTCGGCTCCAATGATGCCATTTAGTCTTGGTTTCTGTTGCTTGAATTCCTGTGCTTGCCTCTTGCCATCAGGTTGTCTTTGCTGTTTCCTTGTTCTTCTATTTCTGACAGTGGCTTATAGGCCTGTGTGTCAGGAGTGCTGTAGACTTATTTTTTTTCTTTTTTTTTCTTTTTTTTCTTTCTTTTTTTGAGCCAGTTATGGGAACAGTGTATTCTGCTTTCAATTTTGTAGTATTTCCTGTCTATTGGTCTTCAGCTCTTCCTGTGGGCATGTGTCCTGAGTTCACCAGGCAGGTTACTTGGAGTAGAAAAGTGGGTCTTACCTCTGGTCTCAGGCTTGAAGTCGCTCTTCAGGGCTGCTATATGTGAGGGCAGCAACCAGATGGCCTGCACCGCCATTTCTTGGATCTCTGTGAACAGGGGGCCCAGATGGCACTGGCGTTTTCCTCTAGAGTCAAAACTGTCAGCCGAGTGTAGTCTCTTCTGGCTTCCCAGGTGTGTCTGCCCCTCTGAAGATTTAGCTCTCCCTCCCATGGGAATTGGATGCAGGGATCTGTTTGACCAGGTCACTTCACATCTGTTCGGTGTCTAGACTGCAAGGAACCTGCAGCTTGAGTACCCCTATCTTCCTTTTCCCAGAGGCCATATACAGGTCCCTCTTGGGCCAGGGATATCAGCAATGGTGGTCAGTACTTGCAGTCACTCTTTCTCTGCAGACTTTGGAGTGCCTACCTCTATGGGCCATGAGCTCTCTCTCCCATGTGGTTTGGGAGCAGGGTGAGGAATTGGATTTCAATTACATCTCATAATGTGGATAGAGGACTTTAAGTAGGACATATGTAACTACCTTAAGGAAATATAAGAGAACACAGGTAAACAATGGAAGCAATTAAAGAGAATACAAAAATATGCCATAAATATTTTCACGAAAACAAAATTGAACACATGATGGAAATGAAAGAAACCATTGTGGCCCTGAAAAAGGGAAATAGAAACAATGAAGAAATTAAAATGAAATAAAATGAAAAACTTAGGAATAACCACAGGAAACAAATATGTGAGCATCACCAAAAGAATACAGGGTATTGAAGAGAGAATCTCAAAGGAGAAGATACCACAGAATTATATTGACACAACATTCAAAAAATGTAAAATGCAAAATGCTGCCAACCCTAAACACTCAGGAAATTCAGGAAACAATGAGAAGACCAACCAGAAGAATACTAGGTATAGAAGAGTACAAAGGTTTCCAGATTAAATGGCTAGAAAATATCTTCAAAATTTTAGAAAAGAAAACTTTCCTAATCTAAAGCAATAGATGCCCATGAAAACAAAAGAATCTTGCAGAATTCTAAATATATTGGAACAGAAAGTAAATCCCCTCCATCAAATAATAATTAAAACGCAAAATGTACAAACACACACACACACACACACACACACACACACACGAACAAAGAATATTAAAAGCAGTAAGGGAAAAATGTCAAGTTACATATAAAGGCAGACAGAATCAGAATTACACCAGACTTCTCAACAGAGACTGAAAAACAGAAGATCCTTCGCAGATATCATAGAGGCCCTAAGACAACACAAATGCAAGCCCAGGCTACTATGTCCAGAAAAACACTCAATGAACATAGATGAAGAATACAAGACAATCCATGACAAAACCAAATTTATACACTTTCTTTCTGAAAATGCAGCCCTAGAGAAGATAAGAGATGAAAGTCTCAAACACAAGGAAGAAAACTACATACAGGCAAGACCAAGACCATAATATTATTTCAACAAACACAAAATGAAGAAATCAACATCAAAACAAAAAAAATAACAGGAAACAACAATCAGATTCCTTTATATCTCTTAACACCAATGAACTCAATTCTCCAATAAAAGCACATAGACTATCTGACTGAATACATCAACAGGAAACAACACTTTGTTACATACAGGAAATTCACCTCAGTAAAAAAAAAAACAAAACAAAACAAAACAAAACAAAACAAAACAAAAAAAAAACAAACAAACTTTACCTCAGATTAAAAGGCTGGACATAATTTATCCAAGCAAATCGACCCAAGAAACAAGCTTGAGTAACCCCTCAAATGTTAAAAATAAATAGACTTTCAACCAAAAGTTAACAAGAAAAGAAGGAACGACATTTCATGCACATTTATGAATATGTTACCAAGATGAACTCTCAACTCTGAACGTCTATGATCCAAAAGTAATGGGACTCACATTCATAAAATAATTTTCATGAAGTTCAAAACATACATTGTGCCAAAGAAAATAATAGTGGGAGACTTCAACACTCCCTCTCATTATTAGATAGATGTTGGAAATAGAAACTAAACAGAGACACGGGGAAAGTAACAGAAATTACGTAGCAAATGGATTTAACAGATACGTATAAAAATTTATTGCTAATAAAAGAATATACCTTATTCTCAGCACCTCATGTTACCTTCTCCCAAATTGATCAAATAATAGGTCACAGAAGAGACCTCAGAGATGTAAGAAGATAGAAATAATGCCATGCATGCTATCAGATCAGCATAGACTAAGGCTGGTCTTCAAGAACAAAAAAAAAAAAAAAAGACAGAAATTCCACATATACATGGAACTTGAGCAATGTTCTAATCAAGAATACATTGGTCAAGAAAGAAAAAATAAAGAAATTAAAGACTTTTTAGAATTTAATGAAAATGAAGACAAAACATACCCAAATTTAAGGGACACCATGAAAGCAATGCTAAGAGGAAAACTCATACCTCTGAGTGCATCCAAAATGAAATTGGAGAGAACATACACTAACAGCTTAACAGTTCACCTGAAATCTCTAAAACAAAAATAAGAAAATATGCTCAAGAATAGTAGAAGGCAGGAAATAATCAACTCAAGGGCTGAAATCAACCAAATAGAAACAAAAAGTACCATATGGAAAATTAACTGGTTCCTTAAGAAAATCATCAAGAATAATCCATTAGCTAGACTAACCAGAGGGCACAGTGACAGTATCCAAATTGATAAAGTCAAAAAATGAAAAGTATGACATGACAAAATAAACATAAGAAATTCAAATAAATTATCAAATTCTAGTAAAAAAAAGCCTATACTCAACAATTGGAAAATAAGATTGAATGAACAATTTTATACTCAGATATTAGGTACCAAAATTAAATAACCACTGAAACAGTCCCATAAATCTCAAAGAAGAAGAAGTAGTCATTAAAAGTCTTCCTCCATAAAGAGCACCAGAAGATTTTAATTCAGAACTCTATCAGACCTTCAAAGAAGACATAATGTGAATACTCTCCAAACTACTAACAAAGACACAAATAAAATGAACATTATCCAATTAGTACTGTGAAGCTACAATTATTTCTTACCTCAACTTCACAAAGACCCTAAAAAGAAAGAGAAATTCAGACAATTTCCCTTGATAA
This sequence comes from Rattus norvegicus, assembly GCF_021556685.1. NCBI lineage: Eukaryota > Metazoa > Chordata > Mammalia > Rodentia > Muridae > Rattus > Rattus norvegicus. Next base: position 11,800,849 of record NC_141546.1, on the reverse strand, counting down.
TATCTGTGTAAAAATATTCAATAATTCTCTCAAACCAAATCTGAGAACACAACAAAATGATCATTCTCTGTGATCAAGTAGCATTTGTCACCAAGAATGAGGGATGATTCAATGCACAGAAATCCAAAAACCTAATCTACAATATAAACAATCTCAGAGAATATAGAGCACACAATCATCTCATTATATGCTGAAAAAGCATTTGGCAAATGTCAACACCACTTTATGATAAAAGTCTTAGAAAGACCAGGAATTCAAGGTCTGTAACTAAATAAACTTAAAGCAATACATAACAATCCAGTATCCAACATCAAACTAAACAGAGAGAAACTTGAGGGAATCCAATTACAATCAGCGACTAAAGAAGGTTGCCCATGCTCTCCATACCTATTCAAGATCATGTGTGAAATTCTAGCCAAGGGAATTAAACAAAAAAAAAGATGTCAAAGAACTAGAAATTAGAAAGTAAGAACGCAAAATATCACTATATACAGATGGTATTGTACTATACTTACATGACTTGAAAATTTCCACCAGAGAATTTAGTTCAGCTGCAAAACAACTTCAGCAAAGTGGCAGGATATAAAATTAACCCAAATAAATAAATAGCCTTCCTCTACTGAAAGAATGAATGGGATGTGAAAGATATTAATCAAAAGACACCATTCACAATAATCACAAATAATATATAACACTTTGGTCTTACTCTAACCACAAACAAAAGATATCTCTGTGACAAAGACTTCACTTCTCTTAGAAAAGAAATGGAAGAAGACTTCAGAATTTAGAAATATCCCCCATGCTTATGGGTTGGCAGGATGAATATAGTTATAATTGTTATCTTCCCAATAGCAATCTCCAGATTCAATGCAACCAACATCAACATTCCAACCAATTCTTCACAGAGTTAGAAACTGCAATTTGCAAATTCATTTGGAATAACCAAAAGCCATGGATAGTTAAAAATATATTCAACAATAAACGTCTCGGAGAAACAAAATACCTGACTTCAAGCTATATTACAGAGCAATACAAAACAACCTGCTTGGAATAGGTACAGACACAGGGAGGTTGATCAGTGGAATAGAAGACACAGGAAATGAACCATCATATCTATGGTCCCTTGATCTTTGATAAATGTGCAGAAACCACCGAATGAATAAAAGACAAGATTTTCAACAAATAGTTGCTGGTTCAACTGGAGGTCACAGGGAGAGGATTGCAAATTGGGCCAATCTTACTGACTTTTACAAAGCTCTTGTCCAAGTGGATCAAGGGCCTTCATCTAAAACCAGATGCACTGAAATTAATAGAAGAGAAAGTGGAGAGAAACCTGAAACAAATGGGCACAAGGAAAATTTTTTTGAAGAGAAGACCAATGGTCTATGCTCTAAGATCAAGAATCAACAAATTGGAATTTATAAAATTACAATATCTCTCTAAAGATAGGTCACTCTCAATAGAACAAAATGATAACCAACAAATTGAAAAAAAGATATTTGAAGAATTCAAGAATATAGACTCCAGAGGATCAAATAACCCTATTAAAAATGGACTACAAACCTAAACAAACATTTCTGAATTGAGGAATATTGCATGGCCGAGAAGCACCTAAATAAATTGTCAATATCCTTAGTCATTAGGGATATGCAAATCAAAACAACCCTGAGATTCTATGTCACAACAGTCAGAATGGTTAAAATCAGAAACTCAGGTTACAGCAGATGACTGCAAAGGGTGTGTAGAAAGAGAAATACTACTTCATTGTTGGTGGGATTGAATGCTGGTACAACCACTATGGAAAACAGTTTGGTTGTTCCTCTTAAAGCTGGATACACACACACACACACACACACACACACACACACACACACACACACACACATATCCAAGGCATTCTCCAAGGTAAAACAAGGACACATGCTTCGCTATGGCCAGAAGCTGGAAATAATACAGATGTCCTTTGACATAGGAAAGAATAGTGAAAATGTTACAGCTACACAGTGGAGTATTACTCAGCAATCAAAAACAATGAATTCTTGAAATATTAGGCCAATGAATGACACTAGAAAATATCATGTTGAGTGAGGTAACTCAATGCCAAAAGAATACACAGGATATGCACTCACTGATATGTGGATATTAGCCCAAGAGCTTGGAATACCCAAGATAATAGTTACAGACCACATGAAGCCAAAATGTGGTTTATAAATTCCTGCTTACATGGGGGATCAAAAGACTCACAGGAGGAACTATGTAGATAAAATGTTTAGCAGTGTCTGAAAGAAAGGCCATCCAGAAATTGTTCCACATGGCAATCCTTCCCATGTACACTCACCAAACCCAGACACTATTCCCAATGTCACGAAGTGCATGCTAACAGGAATGTGATACAGATTTCACCTGAGAGGCTCTGCACAAATACACAGACAAATACACAGGTGGATACTCACAGTCAAATATTTGACTGAGAATGGTGTCCTCAAATGAGAAGTTAGAAAACAGGTATGTAGGAGATGAAGGGGTTTGTGACCTCAAAGGAGGAACAGCAACATCAGACAACCAGACATCTCTGATCACGCAGAGAAAGAACCATCATCACAAGAGTATACAAGGATGGACTTTTGGATCCATAGACGTATGTAGCAAAGAAGGGCTTTGTCAGGCATAAACTGGAGGAGAGGCCCTAGGTCCTGTGATGACTAAATGCTACAGTGTAGGGAAATGCCATGGCAGATGGGAGAATGATGTGGTCCTGTGAGGGAGCACCCTCATAGAAAAAGGAGGAGGGAAATTGGGATAGGGGAAACAGGGAAAAGGGATAACATTTAAAATGTAAATAAATAAATATCCTATAAAAGAAAAAAAACTGTGTGTGTCAAAGTTTATTCATATATGAATGCTACTGAATGCATATTGCACAGATATTTAAGATTGAAGAATCCTTATGTTAAATGTAAAATCAAGATAAAAGTACATAACATGTTAGCTATAAATAAGATAGTAATAAATGTATAAAAATGTAATACCCTGACTGATTACTGGAAGTCAGGCCAAAACACTAAGAGGAGCTTTACACATCACTGTGGTGAAATTGAAATAATGGAAAAAATATTCTTACCCACAGATAGCAGGTTGTTGTAATTCTCCCACATGACATCTCTGTACAAAGCCTTCTGAGCAGAATCCAGACAGTCCCATTCCTCCATAGAGAACTCTATAGCCACATCCATGAAAGTCAATAGACCCTGAAATGAAAATTACCAATATTCACCACATGTCTATTGACCAAGTTCAATATTTTACCTAAGGAAAGTTTCATTCATTATAGAACTTGGTGTGCTATAATACCTAGTATGTATTTTTGATGAATTATGCTGTGAATGAAAGAATATTGGGAATTCTTTGCAAAGATGCTATATGCTATCAGTTCTCATTCTATGGGTGGTGATCACCTAAAGTACCAGAATACAGAGGTATTTATGTTATGTCTTATACAATAGTAAAAGCGCAATTTGAGGTAGCAATAAAAATAAAATTATAGTTGGGATCACCAAACTTTGTAGAACACAATTAAAATGTTGAAGCAGTAGGAAAGCTGAGAATTACTGCACTAGAGACTCAGATGCAACATTCATGAAACATGAGCCTTTATATGAGGTAAATAATGAAACAAGTGATTCTCTGTGGAATTATACATTCACTTTTGCCAGCATGTACATTCAACTTGCTATCAGAAACTATAAGATTTTCAGATTACATTTTCATATATATAAATTATACTGAAAACCAGACTGGAATAAGAAAATACCTGTATTTAGAACCCCATTGACATAAATTCTGAAAACTTAATCCTGAGAGTCATATGAAAAAAAATAGTGCTGTAATGTGAGTCAGCATAGGAAAGTTTGGAAATTTTGGCAATGAAGCCTCTGTAAGAATATTCGGCTTTTCCCATAATCATGCACACATTTACCTGACAAGAAGCCATCTTTTCTTTCTCCTTGAAAAGGGAATATCTCACAAAAGTTCGCATTTCACTTTCCACAAGTCACTCTGAAGTTAGGGGGAGCAGGTCCTTCTGTTCCTTGCAAAACTGAAGAGCAGAAAGCAGCAATAAAAACTAATCACACACCATGACTTTTGCCAGAGAAGAGATGTGGAAATAATGATCTTTTATAGGCAGAAATAAAACAAAAGATTTTCTTGTTCTGAATTTAGGTGCTGTTTTTCTAGAAAATGATGTATTCACTACTGACCTGGAAATGTGGCTGCAGTGACCTGCTATAAACCTAATTCAGGCAGGTCAGCATTGTAAATGCAGGTTGAGCAGAGCTGTCAGTTCAAGTCGATACACTTTCTTTCCTTACCTTTATCTCAGATTGTTTATCAAAATTAAATGGAGACATCTCTTTGCAATGATTGCTAGAATCTGTGAGATGACCCCAGCTGCAGGTATTTTTCATACCGGGTATGCATTAGAGTTGCCTGAGGCTGAGAAAAGCAAGTAAATCAGTGCCTGTCTCACCACAGTCTAAAGAGAGATAGTACTTTTGGAGTATAGGTCCTCTTCTAAGAGGTCATGATGTTGTGGTTTTGAAGGAAGACACATGCTTGTGATTTTTCATCAATTTCCTTTTAGCAATGACATCTCATGTTTTGAATTCATAATTAAACACTCACATATATTTACCTAAATATGATAACTCTGCTTCTTCTTTAATACCTTCAGCTGTTACAGAATGCGTTGAACCTCATGCTCCTACAATATATTAAATGGTGGCAGGTTTGACTAATAAGAGGCTGAAAATAGTTATAGTAAAGATGGCTTTACCAACCAAGGGCATTTACTTTCTACAAAAAAACAATAAATAAATAAATAAATAAATAAATAAATAAATAAATAAATAAATAAACAGGACTGCACAAGGAGACATGTTCTCTGCTAGAAAATTCACCCTAAGTTATTAACAAGACACTACACCGAATGCTAATAGAAACACAAATTGTGCCTCCAGAGGTTCTGTTCATATTTTCTATATATTTCTTTTCCCTCTTTCATATTCATATTATTTTTTAATATTTTACAGCTGTATTCCATGTATTTGAGGATTCAGATGTTTCAGGAATGCAAGATGGACAATGAGTCCAAGAGGAGATTTCCAGTTTTATTTTGTATTTTTAAATTAGTATGATCTAGTACTTAGACATGTACAAGAAAAAAAATACTGTATCTAGGATGGAAAAAGCAATGACTTCATGTTATTCTTAGGCAAATGGATGAAATAAGAGAGTATTATCCTGAGTGAGGTAACCCAATCACAAAAGAACACACATGATATGGAATCACTGATAACTAGATATTAGACGCAAGTCTCAGACTACCCAAGATACAATTACAGACAAAATGAAGCTCAAGATAAGGATGCTTGCAGCTAACCAACAGACTAAGCACAGGGACACCCGTAGTAGGAGTTAGAGGAAAGAATGAAGGTGCTGAAGGGGGTTGTAACCGCATAGGAAGAACAACAATATCAACCAAGAAGATACCCCAGTGCACATAGGGACTAAACCAACAAAGAGTGCACATGCAGATACCTTTGGCTTGAGACACATATGTAGCAGATAATGGCGTTGTCTGCCATCAATAGTAGGAAAATCGTAAGAAGGCTCATTCCCAGAGTATAGGGGAATGACAGGGTGTAGAGGTGGTAGTGGGTGGGTGGAAGTGGGATCTTCATAGGCAATTGGGTGGAACTGGAAAATGTCATCCTGAGTGAGGTAACCCAATCACAGAAAAACACACATGGTATGGACTCATTGATAAGTGGATATTAGCCCAAATGCTCGAATTACCCTAGATTCACAGAACACATAAAACTCAAGAAGGATGACCAACATTTGAATGCTTCACTCCTTCTTTAAAAGGGAAATAAGAATACTCTTGGGAGGGAATAGGGAGGCAAAGTATAGAACAGAGGTAGAAGGAACACCCATTCAGAGCCTGGCCCACATGTGGCCCATGCATATACAGCCACCAACCTACATAAGATGGATGAAGCAAAAAGAGTGCAGACTGACAGGAACCGGATGTAAAACTCTCCTGAGAGACACAGCCAGAATACCGCAAATACATAGGCGAATGCCATCATTAAACCACTGAACTGAGAACGGGAACCCCATTGAAGGAATCAGAGAAAGGATTGAAAGGGCTTGAAGGGGCTTGAGACCCTATATGAACAAAAATCCCAACCAACCAGAGCTTCCAGGGACTAAGCCACTACCCAAAGACTACATGGACTGACCCTGTAATCCAACTGCATACGTAGCAATGAATAGCCTAGTAAGAGCACCAGTGGAAGGGAAAGTCCTTGGTCCTGGCAAGACTGAACCCCCAGTGAACGTGATTGTGGGAGGGAGAGCGGTAATGTGGGAGTATGGGGAGAAGAACACTCATAGAGAAGGGGAGAGGGAGGGGTTAGGGGGATGTCGGTCTAGAAACTGGAGAAAATGGGAAGGGAAATAACAATTGAAATGTAAATAAAAATACTCATGTTAATTAAGATAAAAATCACTCATAATAAAAGAAAGCAAAATGAAAAAAAAATGGTGTTCTGAGCTAAACAAGGAATTCACAGATGAAGAATGCCAATGGTTGAAAAATACCTAAAGAAATGTTCAACATCTTTATTCATATGGGAAATGCAAATCCAAACAATGCTGAGATTCCACCTCACACCAGTGAGAATGGCTAAGATCAAAAACTCAGGTGATAGCACATGCTGGGGAGGATGTGGAGAAAGAGGAAACCACCTCCATTGTGTGTGGGATTTTGGACTAGTGCAACAATTCTGGAAATCAGTCTGGATGTTCCTCAGAAAATTGGACAGTGAACTACCTGAGGACCCAGCTATTCCTCTCTTGGGCATATACCCCCCAAAAAAAGATGCCCCAGCATATAACAAACACATATGCTCCACTACTTCATAACAACCTTATTTATAATAACCAGAAGCTGGAAAGAACCCAGATGCCCTTCAAAAGAAGAATCGATAAAGAAAACGTGGTACATCTACACAATGGAATTCGACTCAGCTATCAAATCAGTGACTCTACAAAACTCATAGGGAAATGGGTGGAACTGGAAAATAACATCCTGAGTGAGTTAAACCAATCACAGAAAAATACACATGGTATGCAGTCATTCATAAGTGGATATTAGCCCAAATGCTCGAATTACCCTCGATGCACAGAACACATGAAACTCAAGAAGGATGACAAAAATGCAAAGGCTTCATTCTTTTTCTAAAAGTGGAACAAGAATACCCTTAGGAGGGGATAGGGAGGCAAAATTTTGAGCAGAGGCAGAAGGAACACCCATTCAGAGCCTAGCCCACATGCGTTCCATACTTATACAGCCACCAAACTAGATAAGATGGATGAAGTAAAAAAAAAAAAAGTGCAAGCTGACAGGAAACAGATGTAGATCTCTCCTGAGAAATACAGCCAGAACAAATACATAGGCGAATGCTAGCAGCAAACCACTGAACTGAGACAGGGACCTCTGTTGAAGGAATCAGAGAAAGGATTGAAAGAGCTTGAAGGGGCTCCTATGAATAACAATACCAACCAACCAGAGCTTCCAGGGACTAAGCCACTACCCAAAGACCATACATGGACTGACCCTGGGCTCCTATCATAGGTAGCAATGAATAGCCTAGAAGAGCACCAGTGGAAGGGGAAGCCCTCGGTCCTGGCAAGACTGAACCACCAGTGAATGTGATTGCTGGGGGGAGTGCAGTAATGTGGGGAGGAATGGCAGGGGAACCCCCATAGAGAAGGGGATGAAGAGGGGTTATAGGGATGTTTCCCTGGAACCTGGGAAAGGGAATAGCATTCAAAATGTAAATAAGAAATACTCAAATGAATAACGATGGAGAAAAAAAAAGAATGGAGGAGTGTTCCTTTTCTCCATATTTTCACAAGTATCTGTTGTCGCCTGAGTTTTAGATCTTAGTCATTCTAACTGGTATGAGTTGGAGATTCAGGCATGTTTTTATTTGCATTTCTCTGATGACTCAGAATGTTTAACATTTCTTTAGTTACTTTACAGCCATTCAGTATTCCTCAGTTGTGAAATCTATGTTTAGCTCTGTACGCCATTTTTAATAGGGTACTTTGATTCTCTGGAGTCTGTCTTCTTGAGTCCTTAGTATATATTTGATATTAGCCCTCTATCAAATGTAAGGCTAGTAAAGGTTATTTTTTCCAAGTCTAATGACAGTATCCTTTGCCTTACAGAAGGTTTGAAGTTTTATGAGGTATACTTTGTTGATTCTTGATGTTAAAGCATAAGACATTGGTGTTTTGTTCAGGAAAATTTCCCCAGTGTCCATGTGTTCCAGGCACTCCTCCACATATGTTTCTATGAGGTTGAGTATATCTGATTTCATGTGGAGGTGCTTTTTCCACTTGGACTTGAGCTTTGTACAAATCAATAACAATGAATCAATTTGCATTTTTCTACATGCTGGCCTTCTGTTCAACCAGCATCATTTGTTGAAACTGCTATCTCTTATCCACTGGATGGTTTTTAGCTCCTATGTCAACTCAAGTGACCGTAGGTGTGTGGGTTCATTTATGGGTTTTCACTTCTATTCCATTGATTTTCCTTCCTGTCTCTGTATCAATACTATTAAGGTTTTAATCACTATTGTTCTGTATTACAATTAGAGGTCAGGGATGGTGATTTCCCTAGTTGTTCTTTCATTGTTAAATGTAGTTTTCACTATCCTGGGTTTTTTTATTCCAAATGAATTACAAAATTGCTTTTTCTAACTCTATGAAGAATTCAGGTGAATATTTGATGGAGATTGCATTGAATTCTGAGATTTGTAAAGATGGCCACTTTTACAATATTAATCTTGCCAATCCATGGATATGGGAGATCTTTCCATCTTCTGAGATCTTCTTCAATTTCTTTCTTCAGAGTATTGAAGTTCTGGTCATACAGATCTTTCCCTTGCTTGGTTGGAATCACCTGAGGTATTTTATGTCATGTATGACTATTGTGAAAAATGTCATTTCCCTAATTTCTTTCTCAGCCTGTTTTTCCTTTATGTAGAGGAAGGCTACTAAGTTGTTTCAGTTAATTTTTAATGCATCCTTTTTGCTGACATTTCTTTCATTTTTTTTTATTTCTCTCATGGAAATTTGGGGTCATTTAAATATACTATCTTATCTTCTGTTAATAGTGATATTTTGACTTCTTCTTTTCCAAATTGCATCCCTTGGACCTCCTTTTACTGTCTGATTTCTCCGGCTAAGATTTTGAGCACTATATTGAATAAATAAGGAGAGAGTGGACAGTCTTGTCTAGGACCCAATTTTAGTGGGATTGCTTCAAATTTCTCTCCATTTAGTTTGATGTTGGCTACTGGTTTGATGTATATTGCTTTTACTATGTTTAGGTATGGGCCTTGAATTCCTGATCTTTCCAAAACAATTTACATAAGGGGTATTGTTTTTTTTCATATGATTTTTCAGCTTCTAATGTGCTGAGTGTGTTATTTTTATTTTTTGAGTTGGTGTATATAGTGGATCTCATTGATTGATTTCCATGTATTAAACCATTTCTGTATCCCTGGGATGAATCCTACTTGATCATGATGGATGTTAGTTTTGGTGTCTTATTGGATATGTTTTTGAGAATTTTATTGAATATTTTTGCATCAATATTCATAAGGGAAATTTTTCTGACATTTATTGTTGAGAATTCTTTTGTCTATTCTGATATTTTTCATAAAAAGTTGAAAATTGTTCTTTTCCTGTTTTTAAAGTATGTTGAAATTTTGATTTTTATTGCATTGTATGTGTTTATTCTTTTTGGTAAAATGGTCACTTTCACTATGTTAATTACATCAATCCATGACCATAGGTAATCATTTCATTTTCTGATATATCCTTTGACTTCTCTCTTCAGGGGTTTGAAGTTATTCCCATACACGTTCTCACTTGCCTGATATAATTTACACCAAGATATTTTCTAGTACTTGTGGCTATTTTGAAGGGTGCTGATTTTCTAATTTCTTTCTCACCCTGTTTGTCATTTGTATAAAATGGGGGATACTAATCTTACTAGAGTTTATTTTATACCCTGCCACTCTGCCAAAGTTGTTTGAAAACTGTGGCATTTTGTGGTGGAATTTTTGTGTTGCTTATATATACTATCATATCTTTTGTAAATAGTGATACTTTGAATTCTTCACGCCCCATTTGAATTTAAGCTCTGTTTGTTGTCTAATTGGTTCAGCTAGAACTTCTAGTATTATTTTAAATAGATAAGGAGGGAATGGTCAGCCTTGTCCTGACCTTGAATTTAATGGGATTGTTTCTACTTTCTTGCCATTTAATTTAATGTTGGCTGTTGCTATGTTATATATTGCTTTTTTCATTAATCATTCTATATATTTATACATCAAATGATGTCCCATTTCCTGTATTGCCCTCCACATTCTCTCTGTCCCATTCCCTCTTCCCTCTTCCAGTTTGCTTTTCTTAGAGTGCTCCTCCACCCATTCACCAACTTCTGCTTCACTCCTCTAGCAGTTCCCAATATTGGGCCATCAAGCCTCCTTCATTTTTCACTGATGTCAGATATTTGTATCAATCCTGTCTCTCTCCACGTATGTACTCTTAGGTTGATGGTTCTGTCCCTGGGAGTTCTGTTTGGTTCAGTTATTTCTTATTGTTATTCTAAAAGTGTTGCTATCCCCTTCAGCTCTTTCATTCCTTCCCCTAGATCTTCCATTCCAGTACCCAGGCTCAGTCTGATCAATGACTGTGATTACGTGCATCTGGATGTTTTAGACTCTGGTGGCTATGCCTAGCTACTAGAAGAGACCCCTATAAGTTGTATCTCCCCTTTGTTGGATATTCTGCCTAAAGTAATCCTCATTGGCTCCTGAGGCCTCTTGCTTATCTGGAGGCAAGGAATTTCTAGTGGCTAACACCAGTTCCGCATCCCCAATGCTAAATGTTTCTATTCAATTTCCTGATCATCTGTACTTCTCTTCTGTCCAGTCCAATCCCTGTTCCTGTCTGCTTTTCCCTCTCCCTCCTCTCTTTCTTCCATCTAACCCACTTCTTCTAACTCCTTTGATTACTTGGTTCCCCATTGTCTATAGAACTGAAGTCTCTACACTTTTGTCTTCCTTCTTCATAAGGTTCATTTGGTTTGTGTGTTATACCATGCATATTATGAGTTTGGGGCTAAAATCCACATACCACATGTGTGTGTGTGTGTGTGTGTGTGTGTGTGTGTGTGTGTGTGTGTGTGTGTCTGGGTTACCTCACTCAGCATGCCAAAATTAAATCAGGATTAGATAAAGCACAGAAACTGTCTGAAGACCACTAAGGAAATAGAAGCAATACCTAAAAGTTTCCACCCTAAAGTGGACCAAGGCCAGATGGGTTTAGTACAGTATTCTATCAGATTATCAGAGAAGATGTGATACCAAAACTCTCCAAACTATTATGCAATGTAGAAAGAATAGGAATATTTCTTTAGGTGTTTCTCAGCCATTCAATATTCTTCACTTCAGAATTCCTTGTTTAGCTCTTTACCCCAATTTTAGTAAGGGTACTTGATTCTCAGGCATCTAATTTCTTGAGTTCTTTGTATATATTGGGTATTAGCTCTGTATCAGATGTAGGGTTGGTAATGATCTTTACTCAATGTGTACATGGCAGTTTCTTTTCCTAATTATAGTGTGCTTTGCCTTACAGAAACGTTGCAACTTCATTTAGACTAATTTGTCAATTCTTGATCTTGGATCATAAGCCATTTGAAGAAAAATATTCATATAAGGAAATATGGTGACAAGCTTTGGAGCAGACCCTAAACGAATGGTCATTCAGAGACTGTGCAACCTGGATTCCAGACCATATACAGCCATCAAACACAGACAATATGGCTGATGAAAATAAGTTGATTCTGAGAGGAGCCTGATATAACTGTTTCCTAAGGGCATGGAAAATTCAAAGATGGATGCTCAAAGCCAACCATAGAACTGAAAACGGGATTCTTAATGGAGGATTTAGAGAAAGGATCGAAGGAGCTGAAGGCTCCATGAAGGATGATTGAATTGTTGGGCATCGATGGGAGGAGAAGCCCTTGATATGGTCAAGGCTAGATGCCTAGTATAGGAGAATGTCAGGGTGAGGAGGCTCGAGGAAGTAGAATGTTGGGTATCACTCTAATAAAAGAAGGGGGAGGTGGGTTAGAGTATCAGGTTTATGGATAAGAAACTGGGAAAGGGGATAATATTTGAAGTATTAATAAAATATATCTAACAAAAGAAAAAAATACAAGAAACAAAAGAACACTACCCAATTTTTTGTGGGATTGCAAGCTGGTACAATCACTCTGGCAAAGAGTCTTGTGGTCCCTCAGAAAATTTTACATATTACTACCTGAGGACAAAACTATACCACTCCTGAGTATGTCCTCAAAAGATGTTATAACATATGAAAAGGACACATTCTCCACTATGTATATAGCAGCTTCATTAATAATGGCGATAAGCTGAAAAGAACCAAGATGTCCTTTAATAGAGGAATGGATACAGAAAATGACCTACGTTTTCCCCATGGAGTACTACTCACAGATTAAAATCAATAACTATAGGAATTTCTTAAGCAAATGGATGAAACCAGAGAATATCATCCTGAATGAGATAATCAAGTCATAAAACACACTTGGTATGCCCTCACTAATAAGTGGCTATTAACCCAAAACTTGGAATATCAAAGAAAAAAATTTACTGATTATATGAAGGTCAGAAGGAAAACCAAAATATGTATGCTTAGGTTGTTCTTAGAAGGGAGAACAAAATATTCATGGGAGAAAGTACAGGGAGCAACGGTGGAGCAGGTCACCCAGAAACTGCCTCGCCTGGGGCTCCATTGCATATGCAGTCAACAAACTCAGTGACTATAGGTGAAACCAAGAAGTGCTTGCTGACAGGAGTCAGATATGGCTGTTGCCTGAAGTGATCTGTGACAATCTTGCTGATAAAGATGAGGACACTTGCAGGTACACTTTGGAGTAAGCAAGAGGACCCAATTGAAAGAGTTAGAGAAAAGACTGAAGACGCTGAAGGAGTTTGCAACCCCAGAAGTAGAACAACACTAACCGATCCCACCAGGGACTAACTCACCAAAGAATGAGTACAAATGGTGGGACCCAGGACTCCAGCTACATATGTAGTAGAGGATGGCATTGTTCAGCATTGAAGAGACCTTGGTCCTGTGAAAACTTGTTTCCCCAGTATAGGATAATGCTAAGGCATTGACTTGGGAGTGGGTAGATGGTAGTGGAAGCATCCTCATAGAAGCAGAGAAAGGTGTCCCCAGGTATGGGAGAGGGAAAAGGGGATAGCATTTGAAATGTAAGTACATAAAATATCCAAGAAAAATAAAACTAAAGATGAATGGATCAATTCACAATCTTCTACAGGCAGATAGACAGTTGAACCAGCACCATTTGTTGAAAATGCTGTCAATTTTCTTCTCTATGATTTCAGATTTTTGTTGAAGAACATGTGACCATGGTATGTGACTTCACTTCCAGGTCTTTAGTTATGTTCCATTGATCTACATGTCTATCTCTGTATAATACGTTCAGTTTCGATAACTACTGCTCTGTAGTATAGCTTGAAGTTATGTATGGTGATTCTTCCAGAATTTCTTTTATTGTTGAGAATACTTTCCACTATTCTGAATTTGTTATTATTCCAAATGAATTTGTGACTTGGTCCTTCTAAAATTTTGAAGAATTGAGTTAGGGTATGATGGGAATTGCATTGAATCTATATATTGATTTCAGTAAGATGGCCATTTTTAATATGTTAATCCTGTTAATCCATGAACATTGAAGTTAATTCAATCTTCTGCAGGCTTATTCAATTTCTTTTTCAGAGACTTGTAGTTAGTTGCCTGGTTAGAGTCACATCAATTTATTGTATATGTTCTGTGACAATTTTGAAGGGTATCATTTCCCTAATTTCTTTCACAGACTATCCTTTGAGTAGAGAAAGGTAACTGGTTCTTTTAAGTTAATTTTATATCAAGCCCATTTGCTGATGTTGTTTTGCTCTCTTGGGAAACTTTTGGGGTCAGTTAAGTATTCTATTATAGGATCTGCAAATGATATTTTCACTTCTTCCTTTCCAATTTGTTTACCTTTGACCTCCTTTTTGTGTAATTGCTCTGGCTAAATTTCAATTATTAGATTCAATAGATAGTGAAAGAATGGCAGCCTTGTCTAGTTGCCGACTTTACTGGGAATGCTTTGAAATGTTTTCCATTTAAATTGATGTTGACTATTGGTTTGATGTATATTGCTTTTATTATACTTAGGGATAGTGAGTGAATTCCTGATCACTCCAATACTTTTTTTTTCTATGAATGTCTGTTATATTTTGTCAAAGGCTTTTTCAGCATCTAATGTGATGATCATGTGGGTTTTTTGAGTTTCTTTATTTAGTGGATTACGTTGATGAATTTCTTAACTTGAGCCATTCTTGCATACCAGAGTGAAACCTACATTATCATGGTGAAAGATTGTTTTGTATTCTTGGATTCTGTTTCCTGAACATTTTTGCTTTGGTATTCATAGGGGAAATTAGTCTGAAGTTCTCTTTGTTTGCTCTATTTGTCCTTTACATATCCATGTAACTGTGGCTTCATAGGAAGAACTGGGTAGTGTTTATTCTGTTTCTACATTATGGAATATTTTGAGAAGCATTTGTATTAGTTCTTCTTTGTTGTGCCTCTATTTCCATTAAATTCCAAAAGTTATTAATTTCTTTGAATGTGTGATAGATTTTTGAGGTAAAACCAAATGGTCCTAGATTTTTTATTTTTGTTTTTTTTTTATTTTTATCCTTTTTTGGTTGGGAGACTTCTAATTACCTGGTTGTTTAAGAATAGTTTATATGCTTATCTGATCCTGATTTAACTTTCGTTCCTGGCCTCTGTCTAGAAAATCATCTATTTCCTTTAGATTTTACAGATTAGTTGAACATATACTTTTAGTAGTACTTCCTAATATTTTTTGAATTTCCTTGTTTCAGTTGTTATGTCTTCCTTTTCATTTCTGAATTTGTAAATTTGGATTCTGTCTCTGTACGTACTATCTAGCTTTGTTAAGGATTTATATATCTTGTTATCTATCTTTAAAAACAAGCTCATGCTTCTGTTGATTCTTTGTATTGTTCTCCTTGTTTCTACTTGATTGATTTCAACCCAGAGTTTGGCTGCTTCCTGCATTTACTCCTTTTCTGTGAATTTGCTTCATTTTATTCTAGAGCTTTCCAATGAGTTGCTAACCTGCTAGTGTAGGATGTGTAGGATGTCTCCAATTTCTTTATGGAGGCACTCAGAGCTTTGATTTCTCCCTTAACACTGGTTTCATTGTGTCCCCTAATTTTGTGAATGCTGTGTCTTCATTTTCAGTAAATTCTAAATGTTTTTAATTTCTTTCTTCCTTATCCAGGTTATCATTGAATAGATGTTTGTTCATCTTCCATGTGTTTGTGTGATTTCTGTTGCTTTTATTGTTATTGAAGAACAACTTTAGCCCATTGTGTTCTGATAGAATACATGGAAATAATACAAAATGTTTTTTTCTATCTGGTGAGGATTGTTTTGTGTCTGGTTATAGGATTGATTTTTGAGAAGGTACCATGAGGTGCTGATAAGATTTTCTTTTCTTTTCTTTTGTTTCTTTATGTTGGGGGGGTGGGAGGTAAAGTGTTTTCTAGCTATCTGTTAAATCCATTTGGATTTTTCCTTGTGGTAGATTTACTGTGTCTCTGTTTATGTTCTGTTTCCATGAACTGTCCGTTGGTTAGAGTGGTGTGATTAAGTCTCCTACTATTATTATGTGAAGTTCAATCTGTGCATTCTTTCTTTTTTTTTTAATTTTATTGGATTTTTCTTTATTTCCATTTTAAATGTTATTCCCTTTCCTGGTTTCCTGTCCATAATTTCCCTAGGATTCCCCCTCCCTTTCTTCTTCTTTGGGTCTCAAGCCCCTTCAAGCTCTTTTAGTCATTTCTCTGATTGCTTCAACGGTGGTACCATTCTCAGTTCAGTGGTTTGCTGCTGTCATTCACCTACTCATTTGCTGTATTCTGGAGAATAGAGGAGAGATCTACATCCGAATCCTGTCTGCCTCCACTTCTTTGCTTCATCCATTTTATATAGTTTGGTGGCTGTGTATTTATGGATCATGTGTGGTGCAGGATCTGAATGGGTGTTCCTTCTGCCTCTGTCTACACTTTGTCTCCCTATTACTTCCCAAGGGTATTCTTGTACCCTTTTAAAGAAGGAGTGAAGCATTTGCATTTTGGTCATCCTTCTTGAGTTTCAAGTGCTCTGTACATCTAGGGTAATTCAAGCATTTGGGGTAATATCCACTTATCAATGAGTGCATACCATGTGTGTTTTCTGTGATTGGGTTACCTCACTCAGGATGATATTTCCCATTCCATCCATTTGCCTATGAATTTCATATATTCCTTGTTTTTGATTGCTGAGTAGTATTCCATTGTGTAGATGTACCACATTTGCTGTATCCATGCCTCTCTTGAAGGACATCTGGGTGCTTTCCAGCTTCTGGCTATTATAAATGAGGCTGCTATGAACATAGTGGTGCATGCGTCTTTGGTATATGTTGGGGTATCTTTTGGGTATATGCCCAAGAGAGGTATAGCTGGGTCTTCAGGTAGATCAATGTCTAATTTTCAGAGGAACCTCCAGACTGATTTCCAGAATGGTTGTGCCAGTCTGTAATCACACCAACAATGGAGGAGTGTTCCTTTTTTTCTACATCCTCACCAGCATGTGCTGTCACCTGAGTTTTTCATCTTAGCCATTCTGACTGGTGTGAGGTAGAATCTCAGGGTTGTTTTGATTTGCATTTCCCTGATGACTTAAGATGTTGAACATTTCTTTAGGTGTTTCTCAGCCATTCAGCATTCCTCAGCTGTGAATTCCTTGCTTAGCTTTGATCCCCATTTTTTAATAGGGTTATTTGTCTCCCTGCAGTCTAACATCTTGAGTTCTTTCTATATTTTGGATATAAGCCCTCTGTGTCAGTTGTCAGATTGGTAAAGATTGTTTCCCAATCTGATGTTTGCAATTTTGTCCAAACAACAGTGTCCTTTGCCTTACAGAAGCTTTGCAGTTTTATGCGATCCAATTTGGAGATTCTTTTATATTTTTTCTCATCTTTATTAACTTGGGTGTGTCTTATTTACATTTCAATTATTATTCCTTTTCCTGGTTTCTGGGCCAACATCCCCATAACCCCTCACCCTCCCCTTCTCTATGGGTGTTCCTCTCCCCATCCTCAAAACATTACCCCCCTCTCCCCAAAACTCAAGTTCACTGGGGGTTCAGTTTTCGCAGTACCAAGGGCTTCCCCTTCCACTGGTGCTCTTACTAAGCTATTCATTACTACCTATCAGGTTGGAGCCCTGGGTCAGTCCACCTATAGACCTTGGGTAGTGCCTTAGTCACTGGAAGCTCTGCTTGGTTGGCATTGTTGTTCATATGGGGTCTCAATCCCATTCAACTCTATTTCAGTCCTTTCTCTCATTCCTAAAACGGTGGTCCCATTCTCAATTTAGTGGTTTGCTGCTGGCATTCACCTATGTATTTGCCATATTCTGTCTGTGTCTCTCCAGAGAGATCTACATCTGGTTCCTGTAAGCCTGCACTTATTTGTTTCATCCATCTTATCTAGTTTGGTGGCTGTATATGTATGGGCCACATTTGGGGCAGGCTCTATATTGGTGTTTCTTATTCCTCATTTCTAAATTTTGCTTCCCTATATCCTCCCAAGGGTATTCTTTTTCCTCTTTTAAAAAAGGAGTGAGACATTTAAATTTTGGTTATCCTTCTTTAGTTTCATGTGTTCTTTGTATCTGGGGTAATTTGAGCATTTGGGATAATATAAACTTATCAGTCAGAGTATACCATGTGTGTTTTCCTGTGATTGGGTTACCTCACTCAGGATGATAATTTCCAGTTCCACCCATTTGCCTATGAAATTCATAAAGTCATTGTTTTGATAGCTGAGTAATATTCCATTGTGTAGATGTACCACATTTTCTAGGTCTTCAATTTTATTCCACTAGTCTATCTGTCTGTGTATACTGATACCATTCAGTTTTTATGACTATTGCTCTGTACTACTGCTTGAGTTCAGAGATACTGATTCCACCCAAAGTCCTTTTATTGTTAAGGATAATTTTATCTATCCTGGTTTTTTTGTTATTCCAGATGAATTTGTAAATTTTTCTGTCTAACTCTCTAAAGAATTGGGTTGGAATTTTGTTGGGGATTTCATTGAATCTGTAAATTGCTTTTGGTAAAATGGCCATTTTTACTATATTAATCCTGCCAACCCATGAGCATGGGGGATCTTTCCATCTTCTGAGATCTCATTCAATTTCTTTCTTCAGAGCTTGAATTTCTTTTTTCTTTTTTTTTTTTTTATTAACTTGAGTATTTCTTATATACATTTCGAGTGTTATTCCCTTTCCCGGTTTCCGGGCAAACATCCCCCTCCCCCCTCCCCTTCCTTATGGGTGTTCCCCTCCCAACCCTCCCACCATTGCCGCCCTCCCCCCATAGACTAGTTCACTGGGGGTTCAGTCTTAGCAGGACCCAGGGCTTCCCCTTCCACTGGTGCTCTTACTAGGATATTCATTGCTACCTATGGGGTCAGAGTCCAGGGTCAGTCCATGTATAGTCTTTAGGTAGTGGCTTAGTCCCTGGAAGCTCTGGTTGCTTGGCATTGTTGTACTTTTGGGGTCTCGAGCCCCTTCAAGCTCTTCCAGTTCTTTCTCTGATTCCTTCAATAGGGGACCTATTCTCAGTTCAGTGGTTTGCTGCTGGCATTCGCCTCTGTATTTGCTGTATTCTGGCTGTGTCTCTCAGGAGCGATCTACATCCGGCTCCTGTCGGTCTGCACTTCTTTGCTTCATCCATCTAGTCCAATTGGGTGGCTGTATATGTATGGGCCAAATGTGGGACAGGCTCTGAATGGGTGTTCCTTCAGTCTCTGTTTTAATCTTTGCCTCTCCCTTCCCTGCCAAGGGTATTCTTTTTCCTCATTTAAAGAAGGAGTGAAGCATTCACATTTTGATCATCCGTCTTGAGTTTCGTTTGTTCTAGGGATCTAGGGTAATTCAAGCATTTGGGCTAATAGCCACTTATCAATGAGTGCATACCATGTATGTCTTTCTGTGATTGGGTTAGTTCACTCAGGATGATATTTTCCAGTTCCAACCATTTGCCTACGAATTTCATAAACTCGTTGTTTTTGATAGCTGAGTAGTATTCCATTGTGTAGATGTACCACATTTTCTGTATCCATTCCTCTGTTGAAGGGCATCTGGGTTCTTTCCATTTTCTGGCTATTATAAATAAGGCTGCGATGAACATAGTGGAGCACGTGTCTCTTTTATATGTTGAGGCATCTTTTGGGTATATGCCCAAGAGAGGTATAGCTGGATCCTCAGGCAGTTCAATGTCCAATTTTCTGAGGAACCTCCAGACTGATTTCCAGAATGGTTTTACCAGTCTGCAATCCCACCAACAATTTCTTATCATACAGCTCTTTCTCTTGCTTGGTTAAAGTCACACCGAGGTATTTTATATCATTTGGAACTATTATGAAGGGTGTCTCATCCCCAATTTCTTTCTCTACTTGTTTCTCTATTGTGTAGAGGAAGGCTATTGATTTATTTGAATTAATTTTATACACAGCCATGTTTCTGAAGGTGTTTATCAGGTTTAGTAGTTCTCTGGTGGAATTTTTGCGAACACTTAAGTATATAATCATATCATCTGCAAATAGTGATATTTTGACTTCTTGCTTTCCAATCTGTATCCCTTTGATCTACTTTTGTTGTCTGATTGCTCTGGCTAGGACTTAAAGAACTATATTGAATAAGTAGAGGGAGAGTGGACAGCCTTGTCTAGTCCTTGATTTTAGTGGGATTTCCTCAAGTTTCTCTCCATTTAGTTTAATATTAGCTGCTGCATTGCTGTATATGTCTTTTACTATGTTTAGGTATGGGCTTTGAATTCCTGTTCTTTTCAGTACTTTTACCATGAAGGGGTGTTGCATTTTGTCAAATGATTTCTCAGCGTCTAATGAAATAATCACTTTGTTTATATAGTGGATTATGTTGATGGTTTCTGTGTATTAAACCATCCCTGCATCCTTTGAATGAAGCCTACTTGATCGTGTTGGATAATTGTTTTGATGTGCTCTTGGATTCGGTTTGCAAGAATTTTTTTGAGTATCTTTGCATCGGTACTCATAAGGGAAACTGGACTGTAGTTCTCTTTCTTTGTTGGGTCTTTGTGTGGTTTAGGCATTAGAGTAATTTTGTCTCCATAGAACGAATTTGGTAGCGTTCATCTGTTTCAATTTCATGGAATAATTTGGATAGTATTGGTATGAGGTCTTCTATTTAGGTCTGATAGAATTCTGCACTGAACCCATCTGGTCCTGGGTACTTTTTGGTTGGGAGACTTTTAATGACTGCTTCTATTTCTTTAGGAGTTATGGGGCTGTTTATATGGTTTATATGTTCCTGATTTAACTTGGATACCTAGTATCTGTCTAGGAAATTGTCCATTTCCTCCAGATATTCAAGATTTTTTAAATATATTCTTTTGTAGTAGGATCTGAAGATTTTTTTAATTTCCTCTTGCTCTGTTGTTATGTCTCCCATTTCATTTCTGATTCTGTTAATTTGGAAAAACTCTCTGTGTCCTCTGGTGTGTCTAGCTAAGGGTTTATCTACCTTTCTGATTTTTCTCAAAGAACCAGCTTTTGGTTCTTTTGATTCTTTGTATGGTCCTTTTTTGCTTCTACTTTGTATTTTCAGCTCTGAGTTTGATTATTTCCTGCCTTCTACTCCTCCTGTATGTGTCTGCTTCCTTTTTTTTTTCTAGAGCTTTTAGGTGTGCTGTCAAGCAGCTGATATATGCTCTCTCCTGTTTCTTTCTGCAGGCATTCAGAACTATGACTTTTCCACTTACCACATCTTTCATTGTGTCCCATAAGTTTGGGTATGTTGTATCTTGCTTTTTCATTAAATTCTAAGAAGTCTTTAATTTCTTTCTTTATTTCTTCCTTGACCAAGTTATCATTGAGTAGAGCATTATTTAATTTCCATGTACATGTGGGCATCCTTTCCTTACTGTTATTGAAGAACAACTTTAGTCTGTGGTGTTCTTATTGGATGCATGGGATTTTTTCCATCTTTCTGTATCTGTTGAGGCCTGCTTTATGACCAATTTATGGTCAATTCTGGAGAAGTTACCTGAGGTGGTGAGAAGTAGTTATATCCTTTTGTTTTAAGATAGAATGTTCTATAAATATCAGTTAAATACATTTGGTTCATGACTTCTCTTAGTTTGTCTCTTTTTAATTTCTGTTTCCATGATCTGTCCATTGATGGGAGTGGAGTGTTGAAGTCTCCTACTATTATTGTGTGAGGTCTAATCTGTGCTTTGAACTTTAATAAGGTTTCTTTTATGTATGTATGTGCCCTTGTATTTGGACCATAGATATTTAGTATTGAGAGTTCATCTTGGTGGATTTTTCATTTGATGATTATGAAGTGTCCTTTTTTATCTTTGATGAATTTTGGTTGAAAATTGATTTTATTTGATATTAGAATGGCTACTCCAGCTTGCATCTTCAGACCATTTGCCTAGAAAGTTTTTTTTTTTCCCGCCTCGTACTCTGAGGTAGTTTCTTTCTTTTTCTCTGAGGTGTGTTTCCTGTAGGAATCAAAATTTGGGTCCTCATTGAGTATCCAGTATGTTAATATGTGTCTTTTTATTGGGAAACTGAGTCCATTGATGTTGAGAGATATAAAGGAATAGTGATTATTGCTTCCACTTAAATTTGTGCTTGGATGTGAGATTATGTTTGTGCATGTATTCTTTGTTTTGTTGCAAAACCATTAGTTTGTTGCTTTTTCTAGGGTGTAGCTTGCCTCCTTGTGTTTGATTTTACCATTTTTATCCTTTGTAGGGCTACATTTGTAGGAAGATATTTTGTAAATTTGGTTGTGTCATGGAATATTTTGGTTGCTTCCTCTATGTTAATTGAGAACTTTGCTTGATACAGTATACTGGGCTGAAATTTGTGTTTTCTTAAGGTCTGTATGACATCTGTGCAGGATATTCTGTCTTTCTTAGTCTCTGGTGAGAATTCTGGTGTATTTCTGATTGGTCTGCCTTTATACGTTACTTGACCTTTTTCCCTTCCTGCTTTTAATATTCTTTCTTTGTTTTGGGTATTTGGTGTTTTTACTATTATGTGACAGGAGGAGTTTCATTTCCAGTCCAATCTATTTTGAGTTCTGTAGGCTTCTTGTATGTTTATGGGCAACTCTTTCTTTAGGATTGGGAAGTTTTCTTCTATGATTTTGTTGAAGATATTTACTGGTCCTTTGAGTTGGGAGTCTTCACTCTCCTCTATACCTATTATCCTTAGGTTTGATCTTCTCATTGTGTCCTGCATTTCCTGTATGCTTTGGGCCAGTATATTTTTCCATTTTACATTATCTTTGATAGTTGTGTAGATGATTTCTATGGAATCTTCTGCTCCTGAGATTCTTTCTTCTATCTCTTGCATTCTGTTGATGATGCTTATATCTATGGCTCCTTGTCTCTTCCTTTGGTTTTCTATATCTAAGTTTGGCCCCTGTTCTGCTTTCTTTATTGCTTCTATTTGCATTTTTATTTCCTGCACCTGTTTGATTGTGGTTTCCAGTAATTCTTTCAGGAATATTTGCATTTCCTCTCTTTAGACTTCTGCTTGTTTATTTGTGTTTTTCTGCATTTCTCTGAGGGAATTCTTTATGTCTTTCTTGAAGTCCTCCATCATCATGATCAAATGTGATTTTAAATCTAGATCTTGCTTTTCTGGTGTGTTTGAATATTCAGTGTTTGCGTTGGTGGGAGAAGTGGGCTGCAATCATGCCATGTATTCTTGGTTTCTGTGGCTTGGGTTCCTGCGCTTGCCTCCCGCCATCATGTTGTCTCTGTTGTTACCTTGTTCTGCTATTTCTGACAGTGGTTAGACCGTCCTGTAGGTCTGTGTTACAGGAGCCCTGCAGACCTGTTTTCCTGTTCTCTTTCAGCCAGTTATGGGAACACAGTGTTCTGCTTCAGGCATGTAGTCATTCCTGTCTACTGGTCTTCAGGTGTTCCTGTGGGCATGTGTACTGAGTTTACCAGGAAGGTCACTTTTAGCAGAAAAGTTGGTCTTGCCTCTGGTCTTGGCCCTGGATTCGCTTCTCAGATCTGGTTTCTGCTTTCTTTGAGGGCTGCAGCAGGAAGGGCCTTCCCCAACTTCCTCGGGACCCTGTGCACATGGGGCACAGAGAATTTTTGGCATCTCCCTCCATTTTCAGAAATGTGGGCAGAGAGTACTCTCCTCTGGCTTCCCAGGCGTGTCTGGCCCTCTGAAAGTCTAGCTCTCCCTCCCATGGGATTTGAGTGTGGGGAGCTGTTTGACTGGGTCCCTTCAGAAATGGGCGGTGCCTCTACTTTTCCGTTTTTAATGGTATTGCAAGATGGTACAACCACTCTGGAAATCAATGTGGAGGTTGCTCAGAATATTGAACAGAAGACTTCATGAGGACCAAGTTATACCACTCCTGGTCATATACCCAAAATATGTTCCCATATATAGTAAGGACACATGCTCTAATATGCTCAGAGCACCCTGTTTTTTTTATAATAGCCAGCACCTGGAAAGAAGCTAGATTACCTTCAAAAGAAGAATGTATGCAGAAAATGTGGTACATTTAAAAAATGGGGGGCTATTCAGCTACAAAAAACAACAACTTCATTAAATTCTCAGTCAAATGGATGGAACTAGAAAATATCATCTTGAGTGTGGTAAAATAATCACAAAAAGAAAAAAAAAACGTAATATGCACTCAGTGATAAGTGGATATTAGCCCAAAACTATCGATTGCCCAGATACCTTCCACAGATCACATGAAGCTCAAGACAAAACAAACAAACAAAACAAACAACAAAAAATGATGAGACAGTGGCTGCTTCAGCCCTTCTTAAAAGGGGAATCAATACTATTCATATGAAGAGATGAAGAGAAAAAGTTTGGAGCAGAGCATGAATGAATGGACAGTCAAAGACTACCTCAACTAGGGATCTAGCTCATAAACACACAGTCACCAAACCCAGACCATATTGCTGATGCCAAGAAATTAATGCTGACAGGAGCCTGATATAGCTATTTCCTGAGACATCTTTCAAATACAGAATATGACAATTGCAAAGGTGTGAGCTCACAGCAAACCATTGAACTGAGAATAGGGTCCACATTAGAGTAGTTAGAGAAAGTATTGAAGGACCTTAAGTGGTTTGGAACCCCAAAAGAACAACAACACCAAACAACCAGAACTCAAGGACCAAACAACCATTGAAATAGTACACGTGGACAAACCCATGGCTCCAGCTGCATGTGTAGAAGAGGATGTCCATCTTAGGTACCAACATGAAGATAAGCACTCAGTCCTCCTAAGTTTTACATACAGGGGAATGTCAAGTTGGGGAGACAAAAAGGGGTGTGTTCATAGGTAGCAGAACACCACATAGAAGATGGGTGAGAGGGTAGGGGATGGGGAGGGTTACAGATAGAAAACCAGGAAAGTGGTGAACATTTCAAAAGTAAATAAAAAAAAATCCAATAAAAGAAAAGGTGGGTGGTGCTGAAAAATGTCTTTAATCCTAGCTCTCTCTCACTGCCCCAATGCTGGTGGCTCTCTGATTCTAAGGACAGGCTTGTGTACAGAGAAAGTTCCAGAACAGCAAGGGATATACAGAGAAAATCTGTCTCAATGAAAAATAAAATTCTTTTTAAAAATTTAAAAAAGAAGGGAGAGAGAGAGAGAGAGAGAGAGAGAGAGAGAGAGAGAGAGAGAAGGAAACAAAGAAACACAGGAAAACAAATAAAAGTCCTTAAAGAAGAAACTCAAAAATCCCTTAAAGAATTTCAGAAAAATACAAAAAAGTTAAGGAGTTTATCAAAACCTTCGCAGATCTAAAAATGGAAATAGAAACAATAAAGAAATCAAAAAGGGGAACAACCCTGGAGATAGAACACATAGAAAGAGATCAAGAGACCAGACAAGCATAAAAAACAGAATACAAGAGACAGAAGAGAGAATCTCAGGGACAGAAAACACCATTGATACAACCATCAGAGAAAATGAAAAAAATAAAAGGCTCCCAAGCCAACACATCCATAAAATCCTGGACAAAATGTGCTGTTGCAGTAAAATTAAAAAGTAGGTTATTTTGTCTCTGGTAGTTCTGGCACCATGGTGCAACATGGCATCTGTTGGATATTTTTATCTCAGTCAACAAACTGTCTAACCCGATAAGCTCCATCCCATAACACACTGCCAATGACTACTCTCGGAGCCTGAAAAAAAATCGTTCTACCCATCTAGTTACCAAGGCAGTTTGTCACCATGTCATCATACATATACTAATTCTTTGGGGGCCCACTGTATACAGTCACCACACAATCTCTTGAACTCAATTAAATTGCCATATGAAAACATTCAACCCAATAACTTCTGATCCAATTGATAAGATAGAATTTCCTATCTAGTCCTGTACACCTCAAATCCTTAAAAATAATCATAACAACCTGAAGATGTGCAGAGAAAAATCTCAACATCCGCTACCATATTCTCTCTCAGCTGCCCTACTCAACACTTGCTGATCTCTTCTTCATATAAAACTTTTCTCCCACCCATACTTCCTTTTTTTTTTCCAATGTAAGGACTCATTCTATCATGTACCTGCCGCAACCTGCAAAAAAATATCAATATACAATGAAAAGACCAATACTCAGGATAATAGGAATAGAAGAAAGTGACAATGCCCAACTTAAAGGACCAGTAAATATCTTCAACAAAATTGTGGAATAAAACTTTCCTCAGCCAAAGTAAGCGATCGCCACAAACATATATGAAGTCTTTAGAAGTACAAATAGATTGGACCAGAAACACAATTCTTCCAATGCTGTAATAGTCAAAACAACAAATGCACAAAACAAAGAATATTAAAAGCAGTAAGTAAAAACAGTCAAGTAATGGTAGGGAAGAGAGTGGACCACCCAGGAGTGCACGCATCTTCAGACCACAGTAGAGACTGCCACCTCTGCACACTTCAGCGCACATCTCTGGTACAATGGGAAGCAGCAAATTGCCTCTGGACACAAGGATATAGGAACAGACAGCCGCCAATATCTGTGGTTCTGGTCTGTGCCCAGGTCAGAACTGAACAGGCCATACAACTCCCTGCACCCAAATCCCATGGGGTAGAGAGCTGGACCCTCAGAAGTGTGGAAACTCCTGAGAAGTCAGAGGAGAATACCCTCTGCCCACAGTCCAGACGAAAGAAGGAATTGTATAATGCCAACAACTGTCTCTGCAGGGTGAAAGAACCTAAACTAGGAATCAGGGAAAGGAACCTTTGATTCCTGCCCATGCCTAGAGCTGGAAGACAGTCTCCAGGAGCACTGACATACCCGAAATCAGAGAACCTGTTCTCAGGAAAGGCTGAAAAAAACAGGAAAACAATTCTACAGGCGTGCAGACACAGAGGCCTACAGCAGGATCAAGTCACTCTCAGAAACAGCAGGATGAGAAGACACAAGAGAAAACCCAATGGCTGGAGGCAAGCTCAGGAACCTAAGCAATAGAAACCAAGACTATTAGGCAACATCAGAACACAGATATGCCACCAAAGAAAATACAATATTTCCAAAAACACCAGAAAAGCAAGATGTAGAATTAAAATCACGTTTTGATAATGATGGAGAACTTTAAGAAAGATACAAAAACTCCCTAAGAGAAGGTGAGGAAAACACAAGTAAACAACTAGAAGCCCATTGAGAGGAAACACAAATATCCTTGAAAAAAAATTACAGGAAAAGACAACCAACCAGTTGAAGGAATTGAAAATAGATATAGAAACAATAAAGAAATTACAAGGGGAGACAACCCTTGACAAGGAAAAAAAGGGAAAAGGAGCCATATTTAAAAGTATCACCAACAGAAAACAAGAGATAGAAGAGAGAATCTCTGGGACAGAAGATATCATAGAAAGCATTGACACAACTCTCAAAGATAATGTAAAATGCAAAAAGCTCTTACACAAAACATACAGGAAATACAGGACACAATGAGAAGATCAAACATAAGGATAGTAGGTATAGAAGAAAGTGGGCTTGAGACCCCATATGAACAACAATGTCAAACAACCAGAGCTTCCAGGGACTAAGCCACTACAAAAAAACTATACATGGACTGATCCTGGAACTTCATCTGCATACTTAGCAATGAATAGACTAATAAGAGCACCAGTGGAAGGGGAAGCCCTTGGTCCTGCCAAGACAGAACCCCCAGTAAACGTGATTGTTGGGGGGAGGGCGGTAAACAGGAGGATGGGGAGGGGAACATCTATAGAGAAGGGGAGAGGTAGGGGATGTTGGTCCAGAAACCAGGAAGGGGAATAACTATCGAAATGTAAATAAGAAATACTCATGGTAATAAAGAAGAAGAAGAAAAAAAAAGTAAGTGAAGACTACCAACTTAAAGGGCCACTAAATATATTCAGCAAAATTGTAGAATAAAAGTCCCCTAACCTAAAGAAAGAGATGCCCATAAGCATGCAGGAAGCCTACAGAACTCCAAATAGATTGGATTAGAAGAGAAATTCCTCTGATCAAATAATAGTCAAAATATCAAATGGACAAAACAAAGAATGAATATTAAAAGCAGTAAGGTTAAAAGGTCAAGTAACATATAATGGCAGAACTATAAGAAATACACCAGGCTTCTTACCAGAGACTATGAAAGACAGAATATCCTGGACAGATGTCATACAGAACCTAAGAGAACACAATGCCAGCCCAAGTTACTGTATCCAGCAAAACGATCAATTATCCATAGATGGATAAGATATTCCATGACAAAACCAAATTTACACAATATTTTTCTATGAACCCAGCCCTACAAAGGATAATAGATGGAAAACTCCAACACAAGGAGAGAAACTAGACTGTTCAGAAAGCTAGAATATAATATCCTTTAAATGAATCCAAAAGAGAGACAAACAAATATATTTCTACCTATAACAATGAAAATAACAGGAAGCAACAATCACTATTCCTTAATATCTCTCTACATCAAGGGACTCAATTCCCCAATAAAAAGACATAGACTAATAGTATGATATGTAAAGAGGACCCAGCATTTTGATGTTTTCAGGAAACACACCTCAGACACAAAGACAGACAATACCTTAGAGTAAGGGCTGGAAAACAACTTTCCATGCAAATGTAATGAAGAAACTAGATGGAGTTGACATTTTAATATAAAGAAATGGACCTTCAACCAAAAGTCATTAAAAAAGATAGGGAAGGACACTTCATATTCCTCAAAAAAAAAAAAATCCAGAGATGAACTCTCAATCCTAAATATCTATGCTCCAAATGCAAGGGCATCTACATTCATAAAACAAACCTTACAACAGCGCAAAGCACATATTGCGCCTCACATGAAAATATTAGGAGATTTCAACACCCCACACACATCCAATGACAGATCATGAAAACAGAAGTTAAACAGAGACGTAGAGAAACGAACAAAAGTTTTGAAACAAATGGATGTAACAGATGTTTATAGAAAATTCCATCCTAAATCAAAAAGATATACCTCCTTCTCAGCACCTCAGGGAACCTTCTCCAAAAGTGACCATATAATTGGTCACAAAACAGGCCTAAACAGATGCAGGAAGGCAGAATAAGCCAATGCATCCTATCAGATCACCACACACTAAGACTGGTCTTTAATAACAACAATAATGTCAGAAAGCCCACATATACATGGAAGTGGAAAAATGCTCTACTCAATGACAGCTTGGTCAAGGAAGAAATAAAGAGAGAAATTAAAGACTTCTTAGAATTTAACGAAAATGGAGATACCGCATTCCAAAACTTATGGGACACAATGAAAATGGTACTTAGAGGAAAACTCATAGCTCTGAGTGCCTGTAAGAAGAAGAAGGAGACAGCAGAGGTCGACAGCTTGACAGCACACCTAAAAGATCTAGAACAAAAATATATAAATAAATAAATAAATAAATGCAAGAGGAGTAGAAGGCAGGAAATAATAAAACTCAGAGCATAAATCAACCAGAAGAAATGAAATGGACTATACAAAGGATCAACAAAACCAGGAGCTGATTCTTTGAGAAAATCAACAAGAGAGATAAACCCTTAGCCAGATTAACAAAAAGTCACAGAGACTGTATACCAATTATCAATATCAGAAAAGAAAAGGGAATCAAAAGAGCAGAATCTGAAACATTTTAAAAAATAATCAGATCTACTACAAAAGTCTGTATGCAGCAAAACTGGAAAATCTAGAGGACAGGGATGAATTTCTAGAAAGATACCAGGTACCAAAGATAAATCAAGAACAAATAAGACATCTAAACAACCGCATTCCTCCTAAAGAAATAGAAGCATTTATTAAAGGTCTCCCAACCAAAAAGAGCCCAGTTCCAGAGGGGTTCAGTGCAGAATTCTATCAGACCTTCATGGAAGATCTCATATCAATACTGTCCAAACTATTCCAAAAAATTTAAACAGACAGTGCACTACCAAATTCCTTCTATGAAGCTACAATTATTCTTATACTGAAATCAGAAAAGGCCCAACAAAGAAAAAGAACTTAAGACCAATTTCCCCTATGAATATTGACGCAAAGATACTCAATAAAATTCTTGCAAACAGAATCCAAGAACAAATCAAAACCATAATCTATCATGATGAATTAGTCTCCATCCCAGGGATGCAGGGATGGTTTAATATATAAAACTCCATCCAAGTAATCCACTATATAAGCAAACTCAAACATAAGAACCATATGATCCTTTCATTAGGTGCTGAGAAAGCATTTGACAAACTTCAATACCCCTTAATGATAATTCCTGGAAAGTTCACGAATTTAAGGCCCATATGTAAACATAGTAAGATCAGTATACAGCAAACAAGTAGCTAACATCAAAGTAAATGGAGAGAAACTTGAAACAATCCCAGTAAAATCTCGGACTACACTAGGCTGCCCATTTGCTTCGTACTTATCCAATATAAAATTCAAAGTCCTAGCCAGAGAAATTAGACAGCAAAAGGAGGTCAAATAAATGCATATTGAAATGGAAGAAATTAAAATATCACTATTTGCTGATGATAGAATAGTATATTTAAGTGACCCCAAAAGTTCAACCAAAAAAACTACTTAACCTGATAAATAATTTAAGCAAGGTGTCAGGGTATAAAATTAATTCAAATAAATCAGTAGCCTTCCCTACTCAAAGGATAAACAGACTGAGAAATAAATTAAGGAAATGACACCCTTCACATTAGTCCCAAATAACATAATATATCTTGGTCTGACATTAACCAAGCAAGTGAAAGATCTGTATTAAAAGAACTTCAAGCCTCTGATCCAAAGAGAGCACAAATGCAAGTCCAGGTTACTATATCCATCAAAACTATCAGTTAACATTGAGGAAGAAACCAAGACATACCATGACAAAACCAAATTTACACAATATCTTTCTACAAAGCCAGCCCTACTAAAAATAATAAATGAAAAATTCCAACACAAGGAGGTAAACTACACCCTAGAAAAAGCAAGTAAGTAATCACCTTGCGAGAAACCCAAAAGATAAGAAGCACACAAGATAATCCCACCTTCAGTTACAAAAATAACAGGAAACAACAATTACTATTCCTTACTATCTCTTAACATCAACAGACTCGATTCCCTAATAAAAAGACACAGATTAACAGACTGGATATGTATAAAGGACCCACCATATTGCTGCCTACATGAAACACAACTCAGAGACAAAGACAGACACTACTCTACCTCAGAGTAAATGGCTGGAAAACCACATTCCAATCAAATGGCCCAAAGAAGGAAGCTGGAGTAGCAATCCTAATATTGAAAAAAAAAGACTTTCGACCAAAAGACATCAAAATGTAAGGAAAGACAATTCATATTCATCAAAGGAAAAATACACCAAGATGAACTCCCAATCCAAAATATCTATGCTCTAAATAAAAGGGCACCTACATTCATAAAAAAGATAAAGCTCAAAGAACACATTGCACTTCACACAAGAATAGTATATTTCAACACCCCACTCTCATCAAAGGAAAGATCATGGAAACAGAAATTGAACAACAACCTAGAGAAAGTAACAGTAGCTATGAACCAAATGGACTTAACATATAAAAAATAGAGCATCCTAAAACGAAAGGTTATACCTTTTTCTCATCACTTCATAGTACCTTCTCCAAAGGTACTATGTAATCCGTCACATAACAGGCCTGAACTGATATGGGAAGATAGAAATAATCCCATGTATACTATCAGATCATCACAGATTTAGTCTGGTATTCAATACCAAAGGTAAGAAAAGAACTCACATATATACATGGAAATTGAACAACACTGCACTCAATGAAAACTTGGTCAAGGTAGAAATAAAAAAAGAAATTAAAAGACTTCTTAGAATTTAATGAAAATGAAGGTACAACATACCCAAACTTATGGGACACAATGAAAG
Organism: Rattus norvegicus; assembly: GCF_021556685.1. Taxonomy (NCBI): domain Eukaryota; kingdom Metazoa; phylum Chordata; class Mammalia; order Rodentia; family Muridae; genus Rattus; species Rattus norvegicus. Next base: position 11,769,052 of record NC_141546.1, on the reverse strand, counting down.
CTGCATGCAGAGGAAAATTCATAGCTCTGAGTACCTTCAAAAAGAAACAGGAGAGAGCATACATCGGCAGCTAGATAGCACATCTTAAAGCTGTAGAACAAAAAGAAGCAAATATTCCCAAAGGAGTAGAAGGCAGGAAATAATCAAACTAATGGCAGGACTGAAAGGGAGAAAAAACAAAATCAAAGGAAATTCAAAATATCATCAAATTCTATTAGAAAAGCCTATATTCAACAAAACTCAAAAATCTGGGGGAAATGGACAATTTTCTAGACAAATAACAGGGATCAATGTTAAATCAGGAACAGATAAGCCATTAAAAATTCATAACTCCTAAACAAATAGAAGTGGTCATTAAAAATCTCCCAAGTGAGGGGTTGGGGATTTAGCTCAGTGGTAGAGCGCTTGCCTAGCAAGCGCAAGGCCCTGGGTTCGGTCCCCAGCTCCGAAAAAAAAGAAAAAAGAAAAAAAAAATCTCCCAAGCAAAAGGAGCCCAGGTCCAAAGGAGTTTAATAAAGAATTCTTAAAGAATTCTATCAAACCTTCATAGAAGACCTCATACCAATACTGTCCAAACTATTCCACAAAATAGAAACAGAGCACTACCAATTCCTTTTGTGAAGCTATAATTACTCTTATACCTCAAGCACACAAAGACCCAAAAAGGAGATCTTCAGGCCAATTTGCCCTATGAATATAGACGCAAATATACTCAATAAAACTCTTGCAAGTTGTATCCGAGAACACATTAAAATGATCGTCCATCATGATCAAGGAGGCTTCATCACAGATATGCAGGGAGAGTTCAATATACAAAAAACAATCAACGTAATCCACTATAAAAACAAACTCAATCATAAAACCCACCTGATAATTTCATTAGATGCTGAGAAAGCATTTAACAAAATGCAACACCCATTGATGCTAGAATTCCCTGAAAGAACAGAAATTCAAGGTCTATACATGAATATAATAAAAGCCATATACTTGAAACCAGTAGCTAACATTAAACTAAATAGAGAGAAACTTGAAGAAATCCCACTAAAATTATTGAGTAGACAAAGCTTCACACTCTCTCCCATTTTATTAATTATAGATTTTGAAATCCTAGGCAGAGCAATCAGACAACAATATGAGTACAAATGTATACAAATTGGAAAGAAAGAAGTCAAAATATCACTATCTGAAGATGTTATGATAGTATACTTAAGTTACCCCAAAAGTTCCACCAGAGAATACCAAGACAGATAAACAGCTTAAGAGAAGTGGATGGGTATAAAATTAACTCAAACAAATCAGTAACCTTCCTCTACACAAAACATAATACATGATGAGAAAGAAATTAGGGAAATGGCACCCTTCATAATAGTCACAAAAACATATAAAAAACCTCAGTTCTATTTTAACTGTATGGTATTGGTACAGAGACAGGCAGAATTGAAGACTGAGAAATAAACCCACACACTTATGGTCACTTGATTTTTGACAAAGGCACCAAAAACCATCCAATGGGAAAAAAGATAGCATTTTCAACAAATGGCCCTAGTTCAACTGTAGGTAAGTATGAAGAAGAATGCAAATTGCTCCATTCTTATCACCTATACAAAGATTGAGTCCAAGTGGAACAAGGACTTCCAAATCAAGCCAGACACACTCAAACTAATAGAAAAATAAGTGGGGAAGAATCTCGAACACATGGGCACTGGAGAAAATTTCCTTAATATAACACCAATGGCTTATGCTCTAATATCAAGAATCAACAATTGGAATCTCATAAAGCTGCAAATCTTCTCCAAGGCAAAGCAAAATGTCTTTAGGACAAAATGCCACCCAACACATTGGGAAAAGACCTTTACCAGTCCTACATCCAATAGAGGGCTAATATCCAAAATATGCAAAGAACTAACAAAGTTAGACTACAGAGAGCCAAAACTATTAAAAACGGCATACAGTGATAAACAAAGAATTCACAACTGAGGAATACTGAATGGCTGAGAAGCACCTAAAGAAATGTAAAGAGCTTCATCTTTGAGAAAGGAAACAAGATATATAAACCCTTACCCAGACTAAACAAAGTGGAGAGAGAGTGTCCAAATTAGCAAACTCAGAAAAGAAAAGGGAGACATAACAACAGTAACTGAGGAAATTTTAAAAAATTATCACATGCTACTACAAAAACCTGTACTCAATAGAACTCTTATGTTCGGATGAAATGAAAATTTTTCTAGACAAATACCAAGTACCAAAGTTAAAGCAGGATCTGAAAAGCCATCAAAATAATCCCAAAACCCTTAAAGAAATAGAAGCAGTTATTAAAAGTCTGGCAAACAAAAACCACCTGGAACCAGATATGTTTAGTGCAGGTGTAGCAAAAACTACACTCAACAAAGAAAAAATTTCAGGGGGAATCACCATCCCTGATTTCAAGCAGTATTACAGAGCAATAGTCATAAAAACTGCACAATATTGGTACAGAGTCAGACAGATAGATCTGTGGAACAGGGGAAGCTTGAAACTTTAAGCAAGAATGTAATTGTTAATTATTTGTGGTATGAGGTTATTGTGAATTTGATTGGCATTGATTATACAATGACTTTTTCTACCTGCTTTTGGATTATCAATTAAAATCTGGAGCAAGAGAAATGTAAGAGAGCATAAGAAGTGCATGTGAAGAGTGAATGAAGAGAGAATGGGAAGTGTGTATGAAGATTGTGTGTGTGAGTGAAAGGTTACTGCATGTGGTGTGTGTTAGATAGGTGTTTGGTGTGTATGAGGAATGTGTGTGAGAATAAAAACGTAATGAACAGAGTTGTTCATGAATGTGGGAATTTTAGAAAAGATAAATACAATGGAAAAAAGCAGAGTGCACAAGAAAATGCAAAGTGTGTGCTGCCTAAAGCAGAGAGAGAAAGCTAGAGAGAGTCAGAGAGAGAGAGAGAGAGAGAGAGAGAGAGAGAGAGAGAGAGAGAAATAGTAAGACAGAAGGAGAGAGAATGAAGTAGGAGTAGGAGAAGGAGAAGAAGGAGGAGGAGAAGGAGGAGGAGGAGGAGGAAGGGAGGGATTGAGCGAGGGAGAGAGAAACATTAATCCTTGAAATTGCCTGTCAGTTTGTACCCAAAGAGTAGTCTGTGTATATTTATTATTCGCATTCCATATACCCTACTTCCAGTGGAAAGCTCTGATCCTGTGTGTAGGGTGTACCCTGGCAGAGAAGCACAAAGTGGATACAAATGGTTCAAGGCCATCCGCATCAAACCAGATACACTAAAACTAATAGAAGAAAACGTGGGGAAGAGTCTCAAACACATGGGCACTGGGAAAATTTCCTGAACAAAACACCAATGGCTTATGCTATAATATCCTGAATCAACAAATGGGCCTCATAAAACTGAAAAGCTACAGTAAGTCAAAAGTCACTGTTATTAAGACAAAACAACAACCAACAAACTGGGAAAAGATCTTTGCAAATACTACATCTGACAGAGGGCTAATATCAAAAATATACAAAGAATTCAAAAAGTTAGACTCCTGCGAGTCAAATAACTCCATTAGAAAATGGGGTACAAGGTTCTGGTCTGTGCCCAAGACAGAAATGAACTGGCCAAACAACTCTCTGTACTCAAATCCCATGGGTAAGAGAATTAGACCCTCAGAAGTGTACATACTTCTGAGAAGTCAGATGAGACTATCCTCTGCCCACAGTCCAGATTCAAGAGTCAATCCCATAGTACCACCTGTGCCCGCTGGATCTAAGGACCTAGGAGCAATCAGGGACAGGGACCCTCTGATTCCTGCCTGTGCCTAGAACTGGAAGACAGTCTCCAGAACCACTGACACACCTGAGAGAAGAGGTAATTCCCACTTATCTGCTACCAGTTGACCTGCCTGGTGGATTAAGGATACACAGAGATAGAAGTGCTCTGGGTAAGAGCACTTCCCATTTCTGGCTTTGCCTGGAAGTGAACTGATACAATGCCACAGTTTGCTTCACACAAGTGTCATGTTGAAGAGAGCTGAACGCCCAGGGATACAGACATTCTGAGACCGCAGGATAGACTGCCACCTCTGCACACCACTTCCCACATCCCTGGTCTAAGGTGAATTGTCAGAGTGCCTCTGGACACAGAGATATAGGAATAGACAGACGCCAGTACCTACAGTTTTGCTCTGGCCCTGGACCAAACTGAACTGGCCAAACAGCTACCTGCACCCAATTCCCATGAGGGAAAGAGCTAGTCCTAGAGAAGAATGGATATACATGAGAAGTCAGAGGAGACTACTCTCTTTCTCTGTCCACTGTTCAGACCCAAGAAGGAATCGCATGGACCCGACTGTGCCCGATGCATGCAAGGACCTATGAGCAATCCGGGGCAGGACCCTTTAATTCCTGCCTGCACCTAGAGCTAAAAGACAGTCTCCAGGAGCGCCGACACACCTAAAATCAGAGTACCCATTCTCAGAAAAGACTGAAAGAAAACAGGAAAACAGTACTACAGAAGTGCTGACACAGAGGCCTACAGCATGGTGAAGTAAAGGACAAGCAAACAGCAGAGACAACCCAAAGGCTAGAGGCAAGCACAGTAACCTAAGCAACAGAAACCAAGATAACTTGGCATCATCAGAGCCCAGTTCTCCCTCCAACGAAAATACTAGATATTCAAACACACAAGAAGAGCAAGATTTAAATTTAAAATCACATTTTTTGATAATGATGGAGGACTTTAAGAAGGACATAAAGGGTGCCCTTAAAGAAATCCAGGAAAACACAAGTAAACAAGTAGAAACTCTTAGAAATGAAACACAAGAGAGTTCAGATTGATGGCTGTCAATATGGACTGAATTAACTCTGGGAACTGCTATAGCAAGTGGCTTCTGGTTGCCACCCTCACTGAGAGCTCAAACCCAGCCCCCGAGGAGCAACTTCAGGCCTGGGACCAGAGGTAAGACCAACTTTTCTGCTCCAAGTGACCTGCCTGGTGGACTCAGAACACACAAAGGCAAAATTCCTCTGGGAACAGACACTTCCAGTTTTTAGCTAGAGCCCAAACCTCACTGATCCCATCCCACAGCTCTCTGCTCCCAAATCCCATGGGACAGAAAGCTCACCTTCTAGATAGTTGGGCACTCCTGAGACTGCAGAGCATGAGAGACTGACAAAACTGCACACCCTTGCCGATATCCCTGGCCCAAGAAGAAATTGTATAGGAACTTAGGAACAGGAAGATAGGGGCAGTCAAGTGGGAGGTCCCCTGTGGTCCAGACAAAAACTGGATCTGAAGGGAGCCAGTCAAAAGCTCCCTGCACTCAAATCACTTGAGATAGAGAGGTAAACCTTCAGAGTAGCAGACATGCCTGGGAAGCCAGAAGAGAATAAACTCTGCCCACATTTCTGACTCTAGAGGAAAACACCTAATGCCATCTGTGACCACTCTGCAGAGGGGCCCAAGAAAAGGCAGGACGGGCCCTTCTGGTTACCACCTTCATGGAGAGCTGAAACACACCCGAAAAGGGCGACTTCACACCTGGGACCAGAGGTAAGACTGGCTATTCTGCTCCAAGTGACCTACCTACTGAACTCAGGATACATGCCCACAGAAAAGCTGAAGACTAGTAGAAAGGAAAGACTACATGCCTGAAAGCAGAACACTCTGTTCTCATAACTGGCTGAAGAAAACAGGAAAGAATGTCTACAGCACTCCTGACACACAGGCCTATAAGATAATCTAGCCACTGTCAGAAATAGCAGAACAAGGTAACACCAGAGACAACCTGATGGTGAGAGGCATGCACAGGAACCCAAGCAACAGAAATCAAGACTACATGGCATCATTGTAGCCGAATTCTCCCACCAAAGGAAACACTGAATATCCCAACACATATAGAAAAGCAAGATCTAGATTTTAAATCACATTTGATCATGATGATGGAGGACTTCAAGAAAGACTTAAAAAACTCCCTTAGAGAAACGGAGTAAAACATAAATAAGCACGGAGAAGCCCATAGAGAGGAATCAGAAAACTCCCTAAACGAGTTACAGGAAAACAAAATAAAAAACGTGAAGAAATTAAAAAAAAATAGAAGCAATAAAGAAATCAAAAGGATAGATAAGGCTGGATATAGAAAACCAAACTAAGAGAAATGAAGCTGTAGATACAAGCATCACCAACAGAATACAAGAGATAGAAGAGAGAATCTCAGGAGCAGAAGATTCCATAGATTTCATCAAAACAACTGTCAAAGATAATTTAAAAGGGAAAAAGCTTATGGTCCAAAACATACAAGAGATCCAGGACTCTATAAGAAGATCAAACCTAAGGATAATAGGTATAGAAAAGAGTGAAGATTCTCAAAGGACCAGTAAATATCTTCAACAAAATTGTAGAAGAAAACTTCCCTAACCTAAAGAAAGAGATGCCCATAAATATACAAGAAGCCTACAGAATTCCAAAGAGATTGGATCGGAAAAGAAACCCCTCCCGTCACATAACAGTCAAAACACTATATGCACAAAACAAAGAAAGAATATTAAAAGCAGTAAGGGTCAAGTAACATATAAAGGCAGCCCTATCAGAATTACACCAGACTTCTCACGAGAGACAATGAAAGCCATAAGATCCTGGACAGATGTCATATAGACCCTAAGAGAACACAAATGCCAGTCCAGGTTAGTAAATCCAGAAAAATTCTCAATTAACATAGAAGGAGAAACCATGGTTTTCCAAGACAAAACCAAATTTACAAAATATCTTTCTACAAATCCACCCCTACAAAAGAAAATAAATGCTAAAGCCCAACATAAGGAGGCAAGATACACCCTAGAAAAAGCAAGACACTAATCATCTTGGCAAGAAAGCAAAGAGAATACAAGCACACAAACATAATCTCACATCCAAATAAGAATATAATAGAAAGCAACAATCATTATTCCTTAATATCTCTCATCATCAATGGACTCAATTACCCAATAAAAAGATATAGATTAAAAAACTGGATACACGATGAGGACCCTGCATTCTGCTGCCTACACAAAACACACCTCAGAGACAAAGACAGACACCACCTCATAGTAAAAGGCTGGAAAACAACATTCCAAGCAAATGGTTGGAAGAAGCAAGTTGGAGTAGTCATTCTAATATCGAATAAAATCGATTTTCAACTATAAGTCATCAAAAAGATAAGGAAGGACACTTTATTTCCCCCCTCAGGGGAAAAATCGCCCAAGATGAACTCTCAATCCTAAATATCTATGCTCCAAAAACAAGGGCACCTACATACATAAAAGAAACCTTACTAAAGCTCAAAGCACATATTGCACCTCACACAATAATAGTAGGAGATTTCAACACTACACTCTCATCAATGGATAGATCATGGATACAGAAATTAAACAGAGACATAGACAGAATAAGAGAAGTCATGAACCAAATGGATTTAACATATATTTTCAGCACATTCCACCCAAAAACAAAAGGATATACCTTCTTCTCACCACCTCATGGTACATTCTCCAAAATTGACCATATAATCGTTCATAAAATAGGCCTCAACAGATACAGAAAGACAGAAATAATCCCATGCATCCTATCGGACCACCACAGAATAAATATGGTCATCAATAACAATAAGGGAAGAACATCTATATATACATGGATATTGAATAATGCTCTACTCAATGATAACCTGGTCAAGGAAGAAATAAAGAAAGAAATTAAAGACTTCTTAGAATTTAATTAAAAGGAAGGTACAACATACCCAAACATTTGGGACACAATGAAAGCTGTGCTATGAGGAAAATTCATAGCTTTGAGTACCTGAAGAAAGAAAGAGGAGGGAGCATATATCAACAGTTTGAGAGCACACCTAACAGCTCTAGAACAAAAAGAAGCAAATACACACAGGAGGAGTAGAAGGAAGGAAATAATCAAACTCAGAGCTGAAATCAAGTAGAAACAAAAAGGAATATACACAGAACCAAAGGAACCAAAAGTTGGTTCTTTGAGAAAATCAAAAAGATAGGCAAACCCGGAGCCAGTCTAAGGAGAGGACACAGAGAGTATGTCTAAATTAAAAAAAAAATCAGAAATGAAAAGGGAGACATAACTATAGAATTCTAGGAAATTCAAAACATCATCAGATCTTACTATAAAAGCCTATATTCAACAAAACTTGAAAATCTGCAGGAAATGGACAATTTCCGAGACAGATACCAGGTACTGAAGTTAAATCAGGAACAGATAAACCATTTAAACCACCCCATAACTCGTAAAGAAATAGAAGCAGATATTAAAGGTCTATGAACCAAAAGGGCCCAGGTCAATACGGCTTCAGTGCAAAATTCTACCTGACCTTCATAGAAGACCTCATACCAATATTATCCAAACTATTCCACAAAATTGAAACAGATGGAACATTCCTGATTTCCTTCTACGAAGCCACAATTACTCTTATAACTAAACCACACAAAGACCCTACAAAGAAAGAGAACTTCAGACCAATTTACCTTATGAATATCGACGCAAAAATACTCGATAACATTCTTGCAAACCGAATCCAAGAGCACATCAAAAAAATCATCCATCATGATCAAGTAGGATTCATCCAAACATTGATGGATAGTTTAACGTGCAGAAAACTATCAACGAAATCCATTATTTAAGCAAACAGAAAGAACAAAACCACATGATCATTTCATTAGATCCTGAGAAAGCATGTGACCAAATTCAACATCCCTTGATGATAAAAATCCTGGAAAGAATAGGAATTCAAGGCCCATACCTAAACATGGTAAAAGTCATATACAGCAAACCAGTAACTAACATTAAACTAAATATCGAGAAACTGAAGCAATCAAATTAAAAGATGGACTAGACAAGGCTGCCCACTCTCTCCCTATTTATTAAATAGAGTTTTTGAAATTCAAGCCAAAGCAAACAGACAACAAAAGGAGATCAAAGTGATACGTATTGGAAAATTAGATGTTAAAATATCATCATTTGCAGAAGATATGATAGTATATTTATGTGATCCCAAAAGTTCCGGCTGAGAACTACTAAACCTGAAAAACAACTTCAGCAAAATGGATGGGTATGAAATTAACTCAAATAAATCAGTAGCCTACCTCTACACAAAAAAGAAACAAGCCGAGAAAGAAATTAGGGAAAGACAACTGTCATAATAGTCCCAAATAATATAAAATACCTCTGTGTGACTTTAACCAAGCAAGTAAAAGATCTGTATGATAAGAACTTCAAGCCTCTGAGAAAGAAATTGAAGAAGATCTCAGAAGTTGGAAAGATCTGCAATGCTCATGGATCAGCAGGATAAATATAGTGAAAATAGCCGTTTTACCAAAGGGGATCTATAGATTTGATGCAATCCCCATCAAAATATCAATCCAATTCTTCAGAGACTTAGACAGAACAATTTGCAAATTCATCTGAAATAACAGAACACCCAGGAGAGCTAAACCTACCCTCAACAAAGAAAAGGACTTCTGGGAAATCACTATCCCTGAACTCAGGCAGTATTACAGAGCAATAGTGATAAAAAACTGTACGCTATTGGAACAGAGACAGAAAGATATAAAAGTGGAACAGAATTGAAGATCGAATAATGAACCCACACACCTTTGGTCACTTGATTTTTGACAAAGGAGCCAAAACCATCCCAATGCAAAAAAGATAGCATTTTCAACAAATGGTGCTGGTTCAACTGGAGGTCAGCATGTAGAAGAATGCAGTTTGATCCATGCTTATCGCCCTGTACAAAGCTTAAGTCCAACTGGATCAAGTACCTCCACATCAAACCAGATACACTCAAACTCATAGAAGAAAAAGTGGGGAAGCATCACTACACATGGGCACTGGAGAAAATTTCCTGAACAAAACACCAATGGCTTATGCTCCAAGATCAAAAATCAACAAATAGGTTCTCATAAAACTTCAAACTTCTCTAAGGCAAAGGACACTGTTGTTAGGACAAAATGGGAACTAACAGTTTGGGAAAAGATCTTTACCAATCCTACAACATATAGAGGGCTTATATCCAAAATATACAAAGAAGACTATAAGTAAGACCACAGGGAGAAAAATAACCCTATTAAATAATGGGGTTCAGAGCTAAACAAAGAATTCACAGCTGAAGAATCCTGAATGGCTGAGAAACACCTAAAGAAATTTTCAACATCTTTAGTCATAAGGAAAATGCAAATCAAAACAACCCTGAGATTTCACATAACACCAGGGAGAATGGCTAAGATCAAAAACTCAGGTGACAGCAAATGCTGGCGAGGATGTGTGGAAAGAGGAACACGTCTCCATTGTTGGTGGGACTGTAGACAGGTACAACCAATATGGACCCAGCTAAACCTCTCTTTGGCATATACCCAAAAGATCCCCCAACATATAATAGAGACACTTGTTCCATTATATTCCTAGCAGTCTTATTTATAATAGCAAGAAGGTGGAAAGAACCCAGATGCCCTTCAACAGAGGAATGGATAGAGAAATAGTGGTACATCTACACAATGGAATATTACTCAGCTATCAAAAACAATGACTTTATGAAATTCATAGGCAAATGGATAGAACTGGAAAATATCATCCTGAGTGAGGTAACTGAAACACAGAAAAACAAACATGGTATGCATTCATTGATAAGTGGCTTTTAACCCAAATGCTTGAATTACCCTAGATGCACAGAACACATGAAATTCAAGAAGGATGACCAAAATGTGAATGCTTTACTCCTTCTTTAAAAGGGGAAAAAGAATACCCTTGGGAGGGAATAGGGAGGCAATGTTTAGAACAGAGGCAGAAGGAACACCCATTCAGAACCTGCCCCACATGTTTTCCATACATACATATACATATCTGTATATGTATGGAAAACTAGATAAGATGGATGACGCAAAGAAGTGCAGGCCAACAGGAGCCAGATATAGATCTCTCCTGAGAGACACAACCAGAATACAGTAAAGACATAGGCGAATGCAAGTAGCAAACCACTGAACTGGGAACAGGACCCCCTGAAGGAATCCAAGAAAGGACTGGAAGAGCTTGGAAGGGCTCGAGACCCCATAAGAACAACAATGCCAACCAGCCAGATCTTCCAGGGACTAAGCCACTACCCAAAGACTGTAATGGTCTGACCCTGTGCTCCAACCTCATAGGTAGCAATGAATAGCCTAGTAAGAGCACCAGTGGAAGGGGAAACCCTTGGTCCTGCAGAGATTGAACCCCCAGTGAATGTGATTGTTCAGGGGAGGGTAGTATTGGGGGGGGAGGAAAATAAGGGGAGGGGTTAGAGGGATGTTGGCCCAGAAATCAGGAAGGAGAATTACAAGCGAAATGTAAATAAGAAATACTCAAGTTAATAAAGAAAGAAAAAAAGAAATACTCAAGTTAATAAAGATGGAAAAAATAGTCTACAAAAAAAGAAAGAAAAATTAGAAAGATGTTTTATATGATCTACTGAATATATCACTCAATATTATTCAAGATTATAATTTATCCCCTAAATTTATAACAGTACTAAAGTTATTACTCTGGAAAAAATGTGGTACAAAGCTAAACAAATCATTCTCGGCTGAGGAATATCGAATAGACAAAAAGCACCTAAAGAAATGTTCAACATCCTTAGTCATCAAGGAAATGCAAATCAAAACAATCCTGACATTCCACCTCACAGCAGTAAGAATGCTTAAGATAAAATCCTCAGGGGACAGCAGATGCTGGTGAGGATTTCGTGAAAGAGGACCACTCTTCCATTGTTGGTGGGACTGCATAGTGGTACAACCCTTCTGGTAATCAGTCTGGAGGTTCCTCAGAATATTGGACATTCCACTGACTGAGGACCCAGCTATAACTCTCTTGGGAATATTCCCCCAAAGATGTTCCAACATAAAACAAAGACACATCCTCCACTATGTTCATAGCAGCCTTATTTATAATAGCCAGAAGATGGAAAGAGCCCAGATGCCCTTCAACAGAGGAATGGACACAAAAATGTGGTGCATCTACACAATAGAGAATTATTCACCTATCAAAAACAATGGCTTCATGAAATTCATAGGTAAATGGAATTAACTAGAAAATGTCATTCTGAATGAAGTAACCCAATCACTGAAAAAGATACTTGGTATGCATTCATTGATAAACAGATATTAGCCCAAAAGCTCTAATTACCCAAAAGGCAATCCACAGAACACAGGAAGCTCAAGAAGAAGAATGACCAAAATATGGATTCTCCTACTCCTTCTTGAAAGGGAGAAAAGTATCAATAGGTGGATATATGGAAGCAAAGTTTAAAGTAGTGGCTGAAGGAATGGCCATTCAGGGCCTGCCCCACATGTGTCACAAATATATACAACCACCAAACCAAGATAAGATTGATGAAGCTAAAAAGTGCATGCTAAAAGAGACAGATATAGATCACTCCTGAGAGACCCATCCAGAGCAGGTCCAATACAGAGGTCAATTGTAGCAGCAAACCACTGCAATGAGAACAGGTCCCCATTGGGGAATTAGAGGAAGTATTGAAAGAGCTGAAGAAGCTTGCAACCTCATAAGAACAATGCCAACCAATCAGAGCTTCCAGGGATTAAACCACTACCGAAATACTATACATGGGCTGACCCAGAGCTCCATCTGCATATGTAGCAGAGAATAGACTTTTTGGAGTGCCAGTGGAAGGTGAAGTCCTTGGTCCTACCACTCTTGGACCACCAGGGCATGGGGGGGTGGGAGTAAGGAGATAGATGGGGAGAACACCCTGATGGCGGAAGGGGAGGGGATGGGGAGTTATGATCAGGGAACAAGGAAAGGGAATAACATTTTAAATATAAGTAAAGAAATATGTGTGTCATTATTTATGTATGAAGAAAGTCTCATGATTTGTGCATCTTGCATCTGAGTGCGTATTCCAGTAATTTTCAGCTTCCCAACTGCTTTATTCTTTTAATAGAGTTCTACATGTTTTGGTTATCTCAAATATAATTTACTTTTTATTTCCATGTCTGTAATTTTGCTACTTTATGAGGCCTAAAGTAAATGCCTCCGCTTTCTTATGCCTTATGACCCTACAATTGTATATATTCCAAGATCATGCCATTTGATCTCCCAACGGGTAACCACCCACAGGTTAAGAACTGATGGCATATTTAATCTTTGCATAGAATTTACAACATTCTTTCACTTACCCCTTAAATTAACAAAAACAAATACTAGTTAATTATAGCAGACAAAGTTCTATAGTCAACAAAACTTTCTTTGGAGAAATATAGAACTTGGCCAATGGCCAAATAGGGATGGTGTTAATTTTAAATACAAGATCTATTGACATTCATGGCTGTGGCTACAGAGTACTCTAAGGAGGAATAGGAATGTATGTATTCTGCCCAGAGGGGTTTGTACAGAGATGTCATACTGGAGAATTTCAACAATCTGGTTTCTTTGTATAAGTATACTTTTCTTAATGTTACTACTTCACCTAAGGAATGTCTAAAACTCACTTAATCTTCTCATTGAGTTCAGTATTTTTCATTTTTCTTTTTTTATTCTTTAATACTTTTTTTTTTACAATCCAGTCTTCATTCTCCTCTCTGTCTGCCTGCAACTGCTCCCCATCCTACACATACTCCCACCCACTGTCTTAAAGAGGATGTCTCCATCCACTACACTTAGCCAATAATATTTCCCAATCCCTCGGGCTCCAAGTCTCTAGAGGGTTAGGCACACCTTCTTTTACTATGGCCAGATCAAGTAGTCCTCTGCTATGTATGTGACGATGAACTCACATCAGCTAGTGTACGGTACCTGGTTGGTGGCTGAGGGTCTGAGGGATTTGGGGTGTTTAGTTTAGCTAATACTGCTGGTCATCCCATGGGGACACCTTCCTTCACACCTTCTTTCCGCATTTCTCCAAGTCAACCACAAAAGTCACCAGATTGAGTCCATTGATTGGGTGCTAGGACCTGCATCTGATTCTTTCAGGTGCTTGATGTGACTTTCAGAGGGTAGCCATTCTAGGCTCCTGTCTGCAAGTTCACCAAAGCATCAGTAACAGTGTCAAGTCACGGGGCATCTCTTTGAGCTGGATCCCAATTTCGGCCTGTTATTAGACCTCCATCATCTTATTTTGTTCTCTAGGTTTGTCCATGCAGACAGGAACAATTCAGTCATGAACAATTCTTGCTCACAGCTTTTGAATGAGAGATGTACCATCTCTCCTGTTGATATATTGTCCTTCCACTGCAGAAGGATTCTATGAGTTCTGCCTCCCAACTATGCTGCATTTCATCCCAGATTCCTCCCTTTGAGTCCTGACAGTCTCTAATCCCCAGGTCTCCAGATCATTGCAGAAGGTTCTGCATCTCTTACATCCCAGGGTTGCCCATTTCCATTCTTCCTGCTGGCACTCAGTGATTCAGTGCAACTTCTGCTCCCTCAACTACCAATAATTGATTCTGTTTCCCCTTTCCCCTTCATTCCCCCTTCCAACCAAATTTGCTGATTCCCTCTGCCCCCTGTGCTTGCTTTCTTCACCTTTCTAAGTGGTATTGATGAATCTTCACTTGGTCCCTTTTCTTGTTAAACTTTTTGAGTCCTGTGGACTGTGTAGTTGTTTTTCTGTATATTTTTGTCTGATATCCACTCATTTATAAGTATATACCATGCCTGTACTTTTGAGTTTGAGTTACCTCACTCAGAATAATATATTCTAGATCCATCCACTTGTCTGCAAATTCAGAGTATCCTCATTTTTCATAGCCCAGTAATATTTCATTGAGTAAAACAACCACATTTTCTGTATCCATCCTTCTGTTTTGGGACATCTGGATAGTTTCCCACTTCTTCCTATAACAAGTAAGGCCACCGTGAACAGAGTGGAGCATGTACTCCTGTGACATGGTGGGGCAAACTTTGGGTATATGCCCAAGAGAGGTATAGTTGAGTCTTCAATTAGATCTATTTTATGAGGAATATGCAGATTGATGTCCAGAGTGATTGTAACAGTTAGCATTGCCACCAGCAATGCAAGAGTGTTGAAGATGACTTTTTCTTTTCTTTTAGTCATTTGGCTTCTAATTTAAAAATTATGGATCTCTAGTAGAGTTATTTGGATTTATTTCTCGGACTTCCATCAATTTCATTGATCAACTTCCTTTTTTTTTTTTTTTTTGGTTTTCATACCAAAACACGACAGTTTTTTTTACTATTTATCTGTAATGCAGCTTGAAATCAGGGATAGTGATTCTTTCAGAAGTTCGTTCATTTTTCAGGATATGTTTAGCAATCTGGTTTTTGTTTCCTTAGAAAATTTAGAATTTTTCTTTCAGGAATGTGTCATAATTTTGATGAGCATTTCAGTGAATCTATAGATTAGTTTTGGTAATATAACCATTTTTATCTTGTTGATTATACCAATTCATAAACATGAAAGAATTTCCATCTTTTGATATCAACACTTGCATCAATGTACAGGCCATGGTAACAGAAACTAAACAAAGACACAGTGGAAATAACAGAAGTTATGAAACAAATAGATTTGAAAGATATCTACAAAACATTTTAACTAAAAAACAATCCTTCCTTTTTAAAAATTATGTTACCTTCTCAAAAATCAAAAATATAATCAGACACAAAATAAACCAAAATAAATACAAGAAGAATGAATTGATATACTGTATTATATCGGACTTCCATAGAATATGGCTGGTCTTCAATGATGAAAAACAAACAAACAAACAAGAACAACTACAAAAACAACAACAACAACAACAACAAAAACGGAAAGAAAAAAAAAAAAAAAAACCCCAGATAGCTCCAGATAACCATCGAAACTAAACAACTATGTACCCAAATATAAGGTGGTCTGGGATCAACTAGTGGAAGAAATTAAAGCATTTTAGAATTTATTGAAAAAGGAGGCAAAGCATAACAAAACTATTGGAACACATGGAAACAATGCTATGAGGACTACACATATGACTTCGTGCCTCAAAAAGAAATTAGAGAGATCATACGCTAGCAGGTTACCAGCATATCTGAAAGCTCTAGAACAAAAATAAGCAAATACATCCAAGAGGAGTAGACTAAAGGAAATAAACTCAGCGCTGAAATCAAACAAGAAGAAACAAAGAGAACAATACAAAAATCAACAAAACTAGGACCTATTTCTTTGATAATATCAACAAGATAGATAAAACCTTAGCCAGACTAACCAGAGGTCACAGAGAGAGTATCCAAATTAACCAAATCAAAAATGAAAATGGAGATCTAACAACAGACCTAATAACAAAAACCGAGGAAAATCTATCTACAAAATACTATATTCAACAAAACTGGAAAATGTAAAGGAAACAGATGATTTTCTAGACACATATCAGGTAACAAAGATAAAACAGGGTCAAATTAACTATGTAAGCAGTCCCATAAAGCCTAAGGAAATAGAAGCAATCAGAATTTGGCAGCAACAACAACAAAGACATGGACAAGTGGGTTTTAATGCAGTCTCTCAGACCTTCAAAGAATATCTAATACCAATGGCTTTCAAAATATTCCCCAAAGTAATAACAGAAGGAACACTACCCACTTCACTCTATGAAGTCAAAATTATGCTTATAACTAAACCACACAAAGTCCCAAAAAAGAATAAGAACTTCAGATCAGTTTCCTTTGTGAATATAATTGCAAAAATGCTCAATAAAATTCTTAAAATCGAATCCAAGAACACAGCATAATGACTATCCATCAGGACCAAGCAGGAGTCATCCCAAAGAAGCAGGAATGGTACAATATACAGAAATCCATCAATGATATCCAATATATACACAAATGAAAAGATAAAAACAACATAATCATTTCATTAGATGGTTAGAAATTATTTGACAAAACTCAACACCACTTCATGTAAAAAGCCTTGGAAATATCAGGAATTTAAGTCCATACTGTTTTTTGTTTGTTTGTTTGTTTGTTTGTTTGTTAGGTTGGTTGGTTGTTTTGGTTTTGGTTTTTGTGTTTGTTTTTTGTTTTTTGTTGTTTGTTTTTTTGCCTTTTTCTTTTGATTTTATCAACTTGCATATTTCTTATTTACATTTCAATTGTTATTCCCTTTCCCAGTTTCCAGGTCAACATCCCTTTAACCCCCCTCCCCTTCTAAAAATCAGGAATTTAAAGCCCATACTTAAACATAGTAAAGGCAATATGCAGCTAACCATTAGCCAACAGAAAACTAAATGGAAAGAAACTTGAAGCAATCCCATTAAAATCATGGTCTAGATTAGACTGTGAACTCTCTCCATACTTACTCAATATAGTACCTGAAATCCTAGTGAGAGCAATCAGACAATAACAGGAAGTCAAAGGGATACAATTTGTGAAGGAAGAAGTCAATGCATCACTGTTTGCAGAAGATATTATAGCATAATTAATAGCCCAAAAGTTCCACCAGAGAATGTCTAAGTCTGATAAACAATTTCAGCACAGTGGCTTGTTCACTAAAACAAGTGAGTAGCCTTCCCCTAATAAAAAAAATTAAATAAAAGGCTGAGAAAGAAATTAGGGAAATGACATCCTTCACAATAGCCACAAATAACAGTAGATACCTCTGTGTGACTCTAAACAAGCATGGGAAAGATCTGTATGACAAGAAATTCAAGCCTCTGAAGAAAGAACTTGAAGAAAATCTCAGAAAAATGGAAAGATCTCCCATGCTCATGGATTGACTGGATCAATATTGAAAAAAATGGACACTTTGCCAAAAGGAATCTCCAGATTTCATGCAATCCCCATCAAATTCCACCACTGGAAATTTCTAATCCTTTTGAAATAACCAAACTCAAATTAGGGGAAAGTATCCTCAACAATAAAAGAACTTCTGGGGAAATCTTTCTCTCTCATTTACCTCAAACTGTATTATACAGCTATAATGATAAAAACTGTATGATATTGGTACAAAGACAGGATGGCCTTGTGGGACACAAAAGGAGAAGCCCTTGGTCATGCCAAGGCTGAACTCACCATTGTATGTGAATGTCAGTGTGGGGAGGCAGGAAGGGGTGTGTGGTTTGGAGGGGGAAAGAGGGTAACACTTGAAATGCAAAATAAATCCAATTAATAAAAAGAGCAACAATATCCAACAAACAGACAACCCGGAGCTCCCAAGGACTAAACCGCACTTGCAAGAGTACACAGCAATTGAAGTATGGTTCCTGTTACATATATACCACAGGTGTCCATATCATGTACCAATGTGTGTGGAGGCCCTTGGTCTGGTGAAGGCTCAAAGCCCCAGCATAGAGAACGTCCATGGCAGGGAGCATGGGGGTGGTAGGGAGGGGTATCACTTTGATACAAGCAGGGGGATGCTGGAGAGAAAGCCAGGAAAGGGGATTACATTTGAAATGGAAATACATTAAATAGTCAAAAAAAATTTCTAATCTGTCCCATAACACCAAATTAAAGTGAAGCATTCATTAAAAGTCTCCTAAACAAAAAGTACACGGCCAGATGATTTTAGTTCAGAATTTCTCAGACCTTCAAAGAAGTTCTAATACCAACACACTTCAAACTATTCCACAAAATAGACACAGAAAACTCTACCTAATTCATTATTTGAAGGCAGAGGTCTGCTGATAGTTAAGCCACACAAAGACCCAACAAGAAAGAGAACTTCAGAAAAAAAATTTCTTAGTAATTTCAATACAAAGACACCCCCCAAAAAAAGTCCTAGCAAACTGAATCAAAGGAATCAACGTTCACCCTGAACAAATAGGTTTCAATTCGTTAACAGAAGGATGGTTCCATGCATGGAAATCCAGCAACATAATCCATTATATAAACAAACTCAATGAAAAAATATTTTATCATCTCATTAAATGCTTAAAAACCATTCAAAATAGACAACAATTCTTTATGTTAAAGGTCTTAGAGAGATTAGCAATTCTAAACAATACTTACACAAAACAAAAGCAATATACAGCAAACCAATAGCCCAAATGAAATAAAGAAAATTAGAGACCAGACAAGGCCACAAATTTCGACTGTATACTACACTACTAGAAGCTATAAATACTAGCCACCAAAAGAAGTTAAAAGAATACACATTAGAAAGGAAGAAGTCAATATATTACTATTTGCAGATGATATGGTAATCTACAAACCAAAACCAAAAATTTTATAAGAATTATCCTATAGCTAGAAACTAACTTCATCAAAATGATTGGATATAAAATTAATTCAAATAATTCAGTAGCCTTCCTCTGAACAACAGATAATTGGTGAGAAAGAAAATAAGGAAAGAGCATCCATCACAATAGCCACAAATAATATAAAATATGGTCGTATAACATCACAAACAAGTCTACTCACCAATGTGTCTGTCGTTATTATGTAAGCATAATTCTCTAAGATTCTAGGGTGCATAAAGTGAGATGGCCTTACCTTGTTCTTCAAGGAATTAACACATTTCCTACTCTCTCTAATTGTATGGGTGGTAAAAAATAAATAAATACAAAAGAACGGAAAAAAATCACAAACAAGTCAAAGACCTGTATGACAAAAAATTTAAGTGTCTTAGGAAAGAAAGAGGAGAATACCTCCAAAGATGAAAAGATTTACCATGCTAATATGTAAGAAGGATTAATATATTAAAAATGGCTACCTTACCAAAAGCAATCTAAAAATTCAATGCAATCCCCATCAAAATAGAAAGAGCAATACTCAACTACTATCTGAATAAAAAATGACAGCTAAAATAATTCTCAACAATAAAGAATTCTTGGGGGAATCAATATCCTGGACCTCATGCTCTAATACAGGAAAATACTCATAGAAACCACATGCTATTGCTACTGAGACAGACTGGAAGTGCAGTGGAATAGAATCCAGGAACCAGAAATAAAAACAAGGACCTATGCTCACATGATCCTTTAGGGACAGGAATCCAGGAAAGGGAATAATATTTGAAATATAAATAAAGAGTTATACTACTTTATCATCTCATTAAATGCTAACAAAGTGATTTAAAATAGACAGAAATGCTTCACTGTCATATGGAAAAATAAGTGAAAGTAGAAAAGATTGTCAAAAATATAGGCACAGGGGAAATTTTCCTCAGGAGAACACCAACGGCTCAGCCTCTGACACCAAGAAACAACAAATGGAACCTCATAATATTGAAAAGATTCTGTAAGGCAAAGGACACTTTCAATAGGACAATATGGCAACCTACACACTGGAAAAAAATCTTTACCAATCCTATATCCAATCGAGTGCTAATATCCGAAATAAACAAAGAACTCAAGAACATAGACCTCAGTAAATCAAATAATGCTATTAAAAAATAGGTTGCACAACTAAAGAAACAATTCTCAATATCATCAAGAAGCACCTAAAGAAATTTTATTCATTTTTCATCTTGTGGGAAATGCAAATCTAAACCCTGAGATTCAACCTCAATCAGGGTTAGTCAATCAGAATGGCTAAGATAAAAAACCAAAGTGATAGCAGATACTGACAAGGATGTGGAAACAGAGGATAACCCACACATTGTGTGTGGCATTGCAACCTAGTAAAACCATTTTGGAAATTGATATGTCATTTAGAGTAAAATAAAAATATTTCTGCCCGAAGACCTAGGAATATCGGGCATATACCCAAAAAATGATCCAGCATATAATAAGGATCCATGCTCCACTATATTTAAAAAAGCCTCATTTTTCTATTTTTATTGGTAATTTTATTTACATTTCAAATGTTATCTACATTACAAGTTTTATTTCCACAAGCCCCTTTTACCCTCCACCTCTGTCCCCTGAATCTATGAGGATATTTCCCCAACTGCATAACCACTCCTGCCTCAGTGCTCTAGCATACCCCTACCATGTGTCAACAAGCCTCCATAGGACCAAGGTGCTCCCCTTTTCCAGTTATTCTCAATAAGAAAACCCTCTGCTACACACCCAGTTGTGGCCACTCATTCCGCAATATATAATCTTTTGTTGGTGGTTTGTTGTGTTTCATATTGTTGTTGTTCAGATGGGGTTCCAAACCCCTTCAAGTCCTACAGTCCTTGTCCTAATTTCTTCCTTGGAAACCCCAGGCTCATGCCAAAGTTTGGCTGTTTACATCTGCCTCTGTATTTGTCATGGTTGGGCACAGTACCTCAGGGGTCAGTTATACCCAGCTCCTCTCATTAAGCTCTTTGCAACGTCAATAGTGTCTGGGTTTTGTTGGGAGTAATACCCTTAAAAACCTCCATTATTGATTTTAATAGTATAGTTAGAGTTAAGTATGACTGGGTTCATCCAAATCCCAATCCAGCTGCAGAAGACTAATACAAATCTGATGGTCAGGATGCCCAGTGATATGACAAACCGGGGACCATTCTGAGAAACCAACATCCTGCTGACTAATGATATGACAAAGTTGTGACCTTGCTGAGAAATACATCTGAAGTCAGGATGACCAATGGCATGAGGAAACGGTAAACTTTTTGAAAAACAAACATCCTGTTGACCATGTGAGTACTGTGTCCTTGGCCTGTGTAAATGTGCCGCACTTCCCCCCACTCTCTGTTACCGCTGTTATGGAATAAATTCAGCCTGGGGAAAAATAAAATTTTTGCCTTGATCACATTCTTGTCTTGGTGTCCTTCTTCGCATCCCTTATCCCCCTTTTTCTCCTAGGTGCTCCCCAGCCTCCTTTGACTGCCCTGTGGGCCAGGACATGTTTGGTGTCTGAAGATGGGTTAGATACCTAGATCTGGAAATCTCTGAATGGCCTTGCAGAAGCTTAGAAGTTTTATGATATCCCATTTGTGGATTCCTCATCTTAGAGCATAAGCCATTTGGTGTAATGTTCAGAAATTTTCCCCAGTGCCAATGAGTTTGAGGCTCTTCCCCACTTACTCTTCTATAAGATTGAGTGTATCTACTTTTATGCAGAGGTCCTAGATCCACTTGGAATTAATCTTGTACGAGGTGATAAGAATGGATCAATTTGCATCCTTCTACATGCTGACCTCCAGTTGCACCAGGACCATATGTTGAAAATGCTAACTTTTTTCTACAAGATGCTTTTAGCTCCTTTGTCAAAGAAAAAGTGACCATATGTGTGTGGGTTCATTTCTGAGTCTTCAATTCTATTCCATTGACCTATGTGCCCATCTCTTTATCAATACCATACAGTTTTTATAACTATTGTTCTGTGACAAGCTGGAGGTCAGGGATAGTGATTCTCCAAGAAGTTCTTTTATTGTTGAGGATACTGTTCACTATCATGGTTCTTTTGTTATATCAAATGAATTTGCATATATTTCTTTCTAACTATTAAAGAAGTGAGTTTGAAGTTTGATGGGGATTTCATGGAACCTGTAGATTTTTTTTTTTTTTTTGTAAAATGGCCAGTGTTACTATATTAACCCTTCTGATCAAAGAACATGGGAGATGTTTCCATTTTCTGAAATCATCTACAATTTTTTTTTCAAAGACTTGAAGTTCTTGTAAAACAGATCTTTCAGTTGCTTGGATAGATTCACATCAAGACATTTTTTTTATTAATTGTGACTATTGTGAATGGTGTTAATTCCATAATTTCTTTCTAAGACAGTTTTTCCTTTGAATTGAAGAAGGCTACTGATTTATTTGATTAATTTTAGACCTAGGCACTTGGTCAAATTTATTTATCATGTTTAGGAGTTCTCTTTTGGGACTATTGGGGTCATGTGAATATATTATCATTTCATCTGCCCATAGTGATATTTTGACTTTTCCACTTTGTATCCCTTTGACTTCCATTTTTTGTCTGATCGCTCTGGCTAGGATTTTGAGTACTATATTCAAAAAGTAGGGAGAGAGGAGGCAGCCTTGTCTAGTCCCTGATTTTACTGGGATTGCTTCAAGTTTCTTTCTTTTTAGGTTGATATTGGCTACTGCTTTGCTGTACATTGCTTTTACTACTTCTAATTACAGGTCTTCATTTCCAGATCTTTCCTGGACTTTTAACATGAGGCTGAGTTAATTTTGTCAAATGCTTTTTCAGCTTCTATTGCTATGATCATGTGGAGTTTTCTTTGAGTTTGTTTATATAGTGAATTATGTTGATAGATTTCCATATATTGGAACATCCCTTCTTACCTGGGATGAAGCCTACTTGATCATGATGGATGATCATTTACATGTGTTCTTCTAGTTTGTTTGAAAGAATTTATTGTGTATAATTATGCCAACCTGTCTTACAGGAGTCTAATTTCTCTCTTGTATTTTATCAGATATGCCTAATCTATATTTTCAACATAGATCAAGAGATAGAAGACCTTATCTAATATTGAAAGTCATTGATGCTGGTAGATGATCATAACTCTCAATGAGCAGTGAGTACACCAGATCACTGCATGGATACTGGGTAGTCTAAGACATTGATCATGCCTAACTCAAACAACTGTACACACACATCTTGTGATATCTCTCCAACTAATTGGAGATGAGCCTGTTCACCTAACACAGCTTATGACTTGGAAGGACAAAAGCCTGAAGGCTTGCCTCTCCTCATTCCTTGACAAATCAATGTTTTCCAGTTGTCACAACCATCAGTATTTGAGTTGTGTGTGTACGCACATATGTGGTGTGTGTGTGTGTGTGTGTGTGTGTGTGTGTGGTTTTTGTTTGTTTTTGCTAAGTAAATGATTGATATGGTTAACACATTTGATTGATTTGGGTTTTCTAAACTTTCTGTTATATTATTGCCTTTTTGCCCTAGTAAGTTTCAGTTGTCAACATTTTAGAGCCTACAATCATCTGAGGATCTCTCACTTGAGGGCATGCCCTCATCAAAATGTCTGGATACTGTGTCAGTGAGAGATTGTGTTGTGATGATTGGTGTGGAAAGGCTCTACACTGAGGGTGGCAGGATCCCTAAGCAAGTGGGCCTGGACTGGGTAAGAGAGCTGGCTAAGTATGAGACAATGACCAAGCAGGAAACAATATTTGTTCATGATTTTGCCTTATTTTCTTGAAGCTTGATTTTCTATCCTAATCTCCCAAACTGATGACTGTCATCTGACAGGACAAAATGAGTGAACCTGTTTATTACCTGAAATGCTTTCGGTTAGAGAATTGAATTAAAGTAGGAGAGTAGCAAGTTAGAACAACATCAACAACAACAAAGGTTATTTTTTTTGCTGGACAAAATCTAGAGAAGCTAAAAATGTTCCCCTTTGGAGGAATGTGGTAAATATAAGGACTCGAGATGGCAAACAGCATAGAAAGCTGTGCTCAGAACTTACTCGGTTATTGTTGTAGCACTTGGAAGACTGGAGTATTGCAAGTAATGCAGTCAGAAGTTGAAGTCTAAGGATTTCAGTGGAAAATAGACTCCATGAAAAAATTTGTAGAGGTAATTTATGTGGTATTTTGACTCCAAATCTTTCTTATTCCACCCATGCTCTGAGAAATTGAGTAAGGCAGAATTAAAAAAAATAATTAGATACATTTCTTAGATGGAATATTGAATCTGTTGGGTGATTATTACTTATATCTTATTCTGGACTACAATAAAAAAACAACCAGTTGAGCAGAAATAAATGCAAAGTCTGTGGTTTGTATGGAAAAACAGCACTGGGAAGTTACAGATGGCAGCCAAATGCTGAGATAGAGGCATGAATTTTCGAAGAAATTATCACCATTAAAGAGAAGGTCCTTGGTCAGGATTGGAAGCCTAAAAAGGTGAATTAAGGGAAACATTCCCTCCTGCTAAACCTTCAGTTAAAGGAAGGGGGAGTTGGGAAAGTCATTTGTAGACCCAGTGTGGAAATTCATATAAAACCTGCTACAACTGGTCCAAGTGTGGCAGAGTAAATCCCAGTTTAGAATACAAACTTGGCAGGAGCACCAAAGTACTGGAAATAAGAAAGATGGAAAATGTAAGGTCACAAATTCTTCCCCATGGGTTCAGCACAGCACTTTTCCAGCCATCTATGCTTGGCAGAGTCAAAGCCCCAGTGAGGGAGGACACTGAGTGTGCGCATTGCATAAATCTGTGAGGATGAAGCTTGAGTTGCATTTGAGACCAGAAAATAGAGAGATACGTAAGTTATGAGACATGGAGCTGTCATGGACAGCTGCATATAGGGAGGTCAAGGAACTAGACTGAGAGATGTATTAGAAGTTGCAGAGATAGGGCCATCTAAGCCTTTTGAAAGTGAGTCTCCTTGTGTCCGAGACAGAGCTGCAGGATTTGGTGATTGTCCTGCTGGGTTTCTTGCTTTGGATCAACCTTCCCTCACTATGCACACATTCCTCTCTACTGGAATGGGAAGCAGTATGCTGTGCCTTTGTATGTTGCTTTGTATGTAACTTGTTTTCTGATTTTACAAGATGTGGCAATTAGAGTGTCAGAAGAGACGTTGGGCATTTGAAGAGTGTATGGGCTGCTGCAGACTATTTGTGTCATTGGAAGCTCCTGATTAACTGCCTGTGAGGGATGGTTTTTCTAGATTTGACTTGTTTGGACTTTTCCAATTCTGGGAAACAGAATCTTAGGCCCAGTTTCCCAACCTGTCAGTATACAACCTGTCATGGAGGAGTCAGCCTTGCTCTGGCCAACTCAGTTCTCTAAATAGATGCTTTTGTAGGAGGAACCTTTCTAGATGATTAGTTATTGGGCATGAGATTTGAGAGTCTATACACTCAACCCATTTCCTGTGGTGTGTGTGTGTGTGTGTGTGTGTGTGTGTGTGTGTGTGTGTACGCATGCACACGTGTGTGTATACTGTGTTGTGGTTGTACCTGATTAGTCAGCTTCCTTCTTATGTTGTCTTGCCTTCACCATTATAGACTCTACCCCTAAATCACATAAGATGCAGTTGAAGCAATTGCTATTCAGGGCTAAGGTATTTTGCAAGCCTGGTGCTTTTTATAATTTTAATTTTGTTTTTGTTTTTGTTTTTCTTTTTGAGGACAAAGTTTCTCTGTGTAGCCTTTACTATCCTGAAAGTAGTTGTGTAGGACATGCAGCCTCAAATGTAAATGGTCCACCTGACTCTCGCTCCAGAGTGCCAGGATTAAATGTGGGCCAACATGTATATCCAGGTTTTGTTTGTTTGTTTATTTGTTTGTTTGTCTGTTTGTTTGTTTTTTTTTTTCATATTAGTGTCCGAAGAGCTGGAATGTGGCTTTTTGGCACATGTCAAGAATATGCTGCTGTGTTGATCTTCATCCATGTTATGAATTTTGAAATTTGACAGAGAGGATATTCTGCTTTCAGTATGGCATGTATTCATGACATTTATAGTGCCTGGCTATTTTGCCTGAGCTCTCTGTGTCATTGGATTGCAGCTGTATAACATTTTTCCTACCTGTTGTGTTTGTGTTGATTTTTTAATGAATATGAATGTTTAGCCTGTATGTATGAATATGCACATTATGTATGCCTAATCGACAGAGTAGTCAGAAAATGGCTTCAGAATTCCTGAACGTGGAATAATAAATAGTTGTGAAACTCCATTGTAACTACTGGCAATTGAGCCCAATTATTTTTAAGACCAGCAAGACCTCTTCACTGCTGAGCCAGCTTCTGTCCTATGTCGCTTAAATTGGATCAACATTTACATCGCCAATATTTTTAGCTATCTGTTTGTATATGTTTCAACATTCATCCTCTTTAAGTAAGATCTCATTGCAGTTACAGTTTTAACTGGGCCACTTCAAGATTCTGAAAGACGAATACAGAACTGGAGTGAATGTGTAATTCTTTGTAGGAACTCTAGTAAAAACCTCTGAGTCCTTTCTTTCTTTTTTGTTTGATTGATTTTTATAGGAGGTACAGGGTCTTAATATGTACCTCTGGCTGTCCTGGATAGACTTCAGATATACCTGCCACTGTCTCATGAGTGCTTGGATTAAGGACATGAGCCAATATGCTTACTTGATCTTTTTCGCAGTTAGTAATTGTTCATACAATGTCTCTGATGTGTGCTCAGTACTGCTTGCTTCTCTCTCTCTCTCTCTCTCTCTCTCTCTCTCTCTCTCTCTCTCTCTTGCTCTCTCTGACTCTCCCTCCCTCCCTCTCTATTTCCCCCAAGAACAATTAACATGTATGTATTAGTCCACATTGGTGCAGACTTTCTCGGTGTGATACAAGTTTATAATTAGCTGTTTTTCTAACTTCATTGGTAATATATGCATAAACTCACACAGCAGAAAATCGCTATGAATACTAGGTTTGTGGAAATTCCTTTCTGTTTGTCCTGGTTCACATTGCCTATGTGGTATGCAAAAGGAGTGTATTTCACAGTAAAGGAAAATTTATGAATGTACTTAATATGGCAATGATCTTCCATTTCTCTTCAAATATATGAAAAATCTCATAGAGACAAAGGATGCAACAAATGTGAGCCATGTAATAACACTCTTACCAACCCATAAGGAATGGGAAACCATGAGTGCAAACAAAGTGAAAAAACCTTAAGATGTGATTCCTCTTCACAATGAGACCAACTTATAAAATGAATTAATACATGTCAAAAGATTCATTAGTTTAGTGAATGTGGTAAAGATTTCACATGTTCCAAATATCTATTTTTGCAGGCATGAAAGATGTCATACTGGAGAGAAACCCTCTGAAAATACTCAGTATGGTAAAGCCTTTGCATGTCACAGTTATCCTGAAAGGCATGAAAAAGATCATACTGGAGAGAAGCTCTGTGAAGGTATTGTGTATAGTGAAGCTTTTGTATATCACAGAAGTCTCCAAATGCATAAAATATTACATACTGGAGAGAAACCCTACAAATGCAGTCAATGTGGTAAAGCCTTTGCACAACACAGTCACCTCCAAATGAACATAATACCACATACTGGAGAGAAGCTCTATTAATGTAATCAATGTGGTAAAGGTTTTGCAAATCATTGTAATCTTGGAAAGCATAAAATAATACATACTGGAAAAATACCCTACAAATGCAATCAGTATGTAAAAGCCTTGCCCAAGTCGGTCATCTCCAAATTTAAATACTGGTGAGAAACTTTACAAATGTGATCAATGTGGTAAAGCCTTTGTATCTCATAGTTATCTCCAGGTACATAAAAGAATACATACTGGAGAGAAGCCCTATGTATGTGAACATTATAGTAAAGCTTTTGTACATCATTGTCACTTCCAAGTACATAAAAGAATACATACTGGAGAGAAGCCCTATGAATGTAAGCAATGTGGTAAAGCTTTTGTAGGTCAGAATGATCTTAAAAGACATACAAGAATATATACTGGGGAGAAACCTTACAAATATAATAAATGTGGTAAAGCCTTTGGATGTAACATTAGTCCCCAAACACATAAAGCACTATGTACTAAAGTGAAACCTTACGAATGTAAGCAATGTCGTAAAGCCTTTGTATGTAACACTAATCTCTGAAAACATAAAGCAATGCATACTAGAATGAAGTTTTATGACTGTAAGTAATTTAGTAAATTCTTTGCCTCTCATGGTCAACTTGCACAACATTAAAGAATTCATACTGGAGAGAAACCTTACAAATATAGTCAATGTGGTAAAGCCTTTTCACAATCAAGCCATCTCCAACTACATAAAAGAACACATACTAAAGAGTAACCCTATGAATGTAACCAATGTAGTAAAGCCTTTACTGTGATCTTCAAAGGTATGGTGGTTTAAATATACTTGGACCATAGCAAGTGGCAGTGTTAGGAAGTATGGCCTTTCTGGAGTAGGTGCAGCCTTTGAGAAAGTATGTCACTGTGGGGGTTGGGCTTTGAGATCCTATGCTAAAGCTCTACCCAGGGCAGAAGAGTCTTCTGGCTGCCTTCTGATCAAGATGAAGAATTCTCTTCTCCTTCAGCACCATGTCTGCTTGGACACTCCCATTCTTTAACCTTGATAATAGACTGAACTTCTGAATCTGTATACCACCCCCCCAATTAAATGTCCTTTATAAGAGTTGCTTTGGTCATGTTATATTTTTTAACCATTAAAACCCAAATTAACACAAAGAGCATAAAAGATATAACACTAGGGAGAAACTATGGATGTACTGAATATGGGAAAGCCTTTGCATATTTCTATAGTTCTCGCTATAACAAAAGTATTCATACTTCCATTCACTAAAACCCGTGAATGGAAGCATTGTACAGACTTTGCCCTTTAGTTAACTGTGAATGGAGAAAATAACACATTCTAGAGATAAGCCTTTTGAATGGGCTCAGTGTGGTAAAGTCTTTGTGTTTTAAAATCTGCATAAATATTTATCAATTCAAAAACATGGTCAAAGTAAATGCCAGGAGTTTATTGGAAACAAGCTCAGTTAGAAGGGTAGGGGTTATGATTAGGGTGGTTGTGTGTGCAGTTAGTGCTAGAGAGTTAGGGGTTTGGGTTAAAGTTTGGGGGGATGTAGGTTAAGGTTAGGGAGTTGGGGGGTAGGGTAAGGTTGGAGGAGCTTAGGGTTAGGGGGTTAGGAAAAAAAGGTGTGAATTTGGAGGAGGAAATGAGAGAAGGTTGATTGCGGGACAGGGAGGGATTATAATTATATATAGTATTCATAAAATTCTTAAAACAAACACAAAAACAATCAAGTTGAAAAGTCTCAACGTGGCTGCCGCCACTGAGAGCTCGTGGGCAGCACCCCGTGAGCAAACTTGAGCCTCTGGACCACAGGTAAGACGAACTTTTTCTGCTGCAAGAGACCTGCCTGGTGAACTCGGGACACACAGAGGCAGAATTCCTCTAGGACCGGGCACTCCTGTGTTTACCGGGAGTCCCACACCCGCGGATCCCAGCCCACAGCAGCTCTCTGCTCCCAGACCCCGTGGGAGAGAGACCTCACCGCCTGGTCAGGTGGGCACTCCTGAGGCTGCAGAGCAGAAGAGACCACCAACACTGCCCACCCCAGCCCACATCCCTGGCCCAAGAGAAAACTGTATAAGGCCTCTGGGTTCCCTTGTAGGAGGACCCAGGAGCAGCAGGACCCCTGTGCCTGAGACACCACCAGAACCCGAATGAAGAGACCGGAAAAACAGTTCTCTGCACCCAAATCCCGTGGAAGGGAGAGCTAAACCTACAGAGAGGCAGACATGCCTGGGGAACCAGAAGAGACTGCACTCTGCACACATATCTGACGCCAGAGGAAAACACAAAAAGCCTTCTGGAACCCTGGTGCATGGAGGCTCCCGGAAAGGGCGGCACAGATCTTCCTGGTTGCTGCCGCCACAGAGAGCTCGAGGGCAGCACCCCACGAGCAAACTTGAGCCTCGAGACCACAGGTAAGACCAAGTTTTCTGCTTCAAGAGACCTGCCTGGTGAACAGCAGACACAGGCCTACAGGAACAGCTGAAGACCTGTAGATAAGAAAAACTACATGCCTGAAAGCAGAACACTCTGTCCCCGTAAGTGGCTGAAAGAAAACAGGAAAACAGGTCTACAGCACTGATGACACACAGGATTATAGGACAGTCTAGCCACTGTCAGAAATAGCAGAACAAAGTAACACTAGAGATAATCTGATGGCGAGAGGCAAGCGCAGGAACCCAAGCAACAGAAACCAAGACTACATGGCATCATCGGAGCCCAATTCTCCCACCATAGCAAACACGGAATATTCAAACACACTAGAAAAGCAAGATATACTTTCAAAATCATATTTGATCATGATGCTGGAGGACTTCAAGAAAGACGTGAAGAACTCCCTTAGAGAACAAGTAGAAGCCTACAGAGAGGAATCACAAAAATCCATGAAAGAATTCCAGGAAATCATAAATACACAAGTAGAAGCCCATAGAGAGGAGTCACAAAAATCCCTGAAAGAATTCCAGGAAAACATAATTAACAAGTAGAAGCCCATAGAGAGGAGTCACAAAAATCCATGAAAGATTCCAGGAAAACACAATCAAACAGTTGAAGGAATTAAAAATGGAAATAGAAGCAATCAAGAAAGAACACATGGAAACAACCCTGGATATAGAAAACCAAAAGAAGAGACAAGGAGCTGTAGATACGAGCTTCACCAACAGAACAGAAGAGATGGAAGAGAGAATCTCAGGAGCAGAAGATTCCATAGAAATCATTGACTCAACTGTCAAAGATAATGTAAAGCAGAAAAAACTACTGGTCCAAAACATAAAGGAATCCAAGACTCAATGAGAAAATCAAACCTAAGGATAATAGGTGTAGAAGAGAGTGAAGACTCCCAGCTCAAAGGACCAGTAAATATCTTCAACAAAATCATAGAAGAAAACGTCCCTAACCTAAAAAAAGAGATACCCATAGGCATACAAGAAGCCTACAGAACTCCAAATAGATTGGACCTGAAAAGAAACACCTCCCGTCACATAGTAGTCAAAACACAAAACGCACAAAATAAAGAAAGAATATTAAAAGCAGTAAGGGAAAAAGGTCAAGTAACATATAAAGGCAGACCTATCAGAATTACACCAGACTTTTCGCAAGAAACTATGAAAGCCAGAGGATCCTGAACAGATATCATACAGACCCTAGGAGAACACAAATGCCAGCCCAGGTTACTGTATCCTGCAAAACTCTAAATTAACATAGATGGAGAAACCAAGATATTCCATGACAAAATCAAATTTACACAATATCTTTCTACAAATCCAGCACTACGAAGGATAATAAATGGTAAAGCCCAACATAAGGAGGCAAGCTATACCCTAGAAGAAGCAAGAAACTAATCATCTTGGCAACAAAACAAAGAGAAGAAAAGCACACAAACATAACCTGACATCCAAATATGAATATAACAGGAAGCAATAATCACTATTCCTTAATATCTCTCAACATCAATGGACTCAACTCACCAATAAAAAGACATAGATTAACAAACTGGATACGCAACGAGGACCCTGCATTCTGCTGACTACAGGAAACACACCTCAGAGACAAACAACAGACGTTACCTCAGAGTGAAAGGCTGGAAAACACTTTCCAAGCAAATGGTCAGAAGAAGCAAGCTGGAGTAGCCATTCTAATATCAAATATAATCAATTTTTAACTAAAACTCATCAAAAAAGATAAGGAAGGACACTTCATATTCATCAAAGGAAAAATCCAACAAGATGAACTCTCAATCCTAAATATCTATGCCCCAAATACAAGGGCAACTACATACGTAAAGGAAACCTTTCTAAAGCACAAACACACATTGCAACTCACACAATCATAGTAGGAGACTTTAACACCCCACTTTCATCAATGGACAGATCATGGAAACAGAAATTAAACAGAGACGTAGACAGACTAAGAGAAGTCATGAGCCAAATGGACTTAACAGATATTTATAGAACATTCTATCCAAAAGCAAAAGGATATACCTTCTTCTCAGCTCCTCATGGTACTTTCTCCAATATTGACCATATAATTGGTCAAAAAACGTGCCTCAACAGGTACAGAAAGATAGAAATAATCCCATGTGTGCTATCAGCACACCCCGGCCTAAAACTGGTTTTCAATAACAATAAGGGAAGAATGCTCACATATACGTGGAAATTGAACAATGCTCTACTCAATGACATCCTGATCAAGGAAGAAATAAAGAAAGAAATTAAAAACTTTTTAGAATTTAATGAAAATGAAGGTACAACATACCCAAACTTATGGGACACAATGAATGCTGTGCTAAGAGGAAAACTCATAGCGCTGAGTGCCTACAGAAAGAAACAGGAAAGAGCATGTGTCAGCAGCTTGACAGCACACCTAAAAGCTCTAGAACAAAAAGAATCAAATACACCCAGGAGGAGTAGAAGGCAGGAAATAATCAAACTCAGAGCTGAAATCAACCAAGTAGAAACAAAAAGGACCATAGAAAGAATAAACAGAACCAAAAGTTGGTTCTTTGAGAAAATCAACAAGATAGATCAACCCTTAGCCAGACTAATGAGAGGACACAGAGAGTGTACCCAAATTAACAAAATCAGAAATGAAAAGGGAGACATAACTACTGATTCAGAGGAAATTCAAAAAATCATCAGATCTTAATATAAAAGCCTATATTCAACAAAACATGAAAATCTGCAGGAAATGGACAATTTCCTAGACAGATACCAGGTACAGAATTTAAATCAGGAACAGATAAACCATTTAAACCACCCCATAACTCGTAAAGAAATAGAAGCAGATATTAAAGGTCTGCGAACCAAAAGGGCCCAGGTCAATACGGGTTCAGTGCAAAATTCTACCAGACCTTCATAGAAGGCCTCATACCAATATTATCCAAACTATTCCACAAAATTGAAACAGATGGAGCACTACCGAATTCCTTCTATGAAGCCACAATTACTCTTATACCTAAACCACACAAAGACCCAACAAAAAAGAGTACTTCAGACCAATTTCC
Source organism: Rattus norvegicus (assembly GCF_021556685.1). Classification (NCBI taxonomy): domain Eukaryota; kingdom Metazoa; phylum Chordata; class Mammalia; order Rodentia; family Muridae; genus Rattus; species Rattus norvegicus. The sequence goes on along the minus strand of NC_141546.1, from coordinate 11,735,691 downwards.
CTTATGAATATCGACGCAAAAATACTCAATAAAATTCTGGCAAACCGAATCCAAGAGCACATCAAAACAATCATCCACCATGATCAAATAGGCTTCATCCCAGGCATGCAGGGATGGTTTAATATACGGAAAACAGTCAAGGTGATCCATTATATAAACAAACTGGAAGAACAAAACCACATGATCATTTCATTAGATAGTGAGAAACCATTTGACAAAATTCAACGCCCCTTCATGATAAAAGGCCTGGAAAGAATAGAAATTCAAGGCCAATACCTAAACCTAGCAAAAGCCATATACAGCAAACCTGTTGAAAACATTAAACTAAATGGAGAGAAACTTGAAGCAATCCCACTAAAATCAGGGACTAGACAAGGCTGCCCACTCTCTCCCTACTTATTCAATATAGTTCTTGAAGTTCTAGCCAGAGCAATCAGACACAAAAAGAAATCAAGGGGAAACAGATTGGAAAAGAAGAAGTCAAAATACCACTATTTGCAGATGATATGATAGTATATTTAAGTGATCCCAAAAGTTCCACCAGAGAACTACTAAAGCTGATAAACAACTTCAGCAAATTGATTGGGTATAAAATTAACTCAAATAAATCAGTACCCTTCCTCTACACAAAAGAGAAAGAAGCCGAGAATGAAATTAGGGAAATGACACCCTTTATAATAGACCCAAATAATATAAAGTACCTCGGTGTGACTTTAACCAAGCAAGTAAAAGATCTGTACAATAAGAACTTCAAGACTCTGAAGAAAGAAATTGTAGAAGTCCACTAAAGATGGAAAGATCTCCCATGCTCATGGATTGGCAGTATTAATATAGTAAAAATGGCAACTTTACCAAAAGCGATCTACAGATTCAATGCAATCCCTATCAAAATACCAATCCAACTTTTCAAAGAGTTAGACAAAACAATTTGCAAATTCATCTGGAATAACAAAAACCCAAGGATAGCTAAAACTATCCTCAACAATAAAAGGACTTCAGCGGGAATCACTGTCCCTGAACTCAAGCAGTATTACAGAGCAATAGTGATAAAAACTGGTATTGGTACAGAGACAGACAGATACACCAATGGAACGGAATTGAAGACCCAGTAATGAACCCATACACCTATGGTCACTTGATTTTGGACATGGAGCCGAAACCATCAAATGGAAAAAAGATAGCATTTTCATCAAATGGTGCTGGTTCAACTGGAGGTCAACATGTAGAAGAATGCATATTGATCCATGCTTATCACCCTGTACAAGCTTAAGTCCAAGTGGATCAAGGACCTCCACATCAAACCAGATACACTCAAACTAATAGAAGAAAAACTAGGGAAGCATCTGGAACACATGGGCACTGGAAAAAATTTCCTGAACAAAACACCAATGGCTTACGCTCTAAGATCAAGAATCGACAAATGGGATCTCATAAAACTGCAAAGCTTCTGTAAGGCAAAGGACACTGTGGTTAGGACAAAACGGCAACCAACAGATTGGGAAAATATTTTTACCAATCCTACAAGAGATAGAGGCCTTATATCCAAAATATACAAAGAACTCAAGAAGTTACACCACAGGGAGACAAATAACCCTATTAAAAATGAGGTTCAGAGCTAAACAAAGAATTCACAGCTGAGGAATGCCAAATGGCTGAGAAACACCTAAACAAGTGTTCAACATCTTTAGTCATAAGGGAAATGCAAGTCAAAACAACCCTGAAATTTCACCTCACACCAGTGAGAATGGCTAAGATCAAAAACTCAGGTGACAGCAGATGCTGGCGAGGATGTGGAGAAAGAGGAACACTCCTCCATTGTTGGTGGGATTGCAGACTGGTAAAACCATTCTGGAAATCAGTCTGGAGGTTCCTCAGAAAATTGGACATTGAACTGCCTGAGGATCCAGCCATACCTCTCTTGGGCATATACCCAAAAGATGCCTCAACGTATAAAAGAGACACGTGCTCCACTATGTTCATCGCAGCCTTATTTATAATAGCCAGAAAATGGAAAGAACCCAGATGCCCTTCAACAGAGGAATGGATACAGAAAATGTGGTACATCTACACAATGGAATATTACTCAGCTATCAAAAACAACGAGTTTATGAAATTCGTAGGCAAATGGTTGGAACTGGAAAATATCATCCTGAGTGAGCTAACCCAATCACAGAAAGACATACATGGTATGCACTCATTGATAAGTGGCTATTAGCCCAAATGCTTGAATTACCCTAGATCCCTAGAACAAACGAAACTCAAGACGGATGATCAAAATGTGAATGCTTCACTCCTTCTTTAAATGAGGAAAAAGAATACACTTGGCAGGGAAGGGAGAGGCAAAGATTAAAACAGAGACTGAAGGAACACCCATTCAGAGCCTGCCCCACATGTGGCCCATACATATACAGCCACCCAATTAGACAAGATGGATGAAGCAAAGAAGTGCAGACCAACAGGAGCCGGATGTAGATCGCTCCTGAGAGACACAGCCAGAATACAGCAAATATAAAGGCGAATGTCAGCAGCAAACCACTGAACTGAGAAGAGGTCCCCTTTTGAAGGAATCAGAGAAAGAACTGGAAGAGCTTGAAGGGGCTCGAGACCCCAAAAGTACAACAATGCCAAGCAACCAGAGCTTCCAGGGACTAAGCCACTACCTAAAGACTATACATGGACTGACCCTGGACTCTGACCCCATAGGTAGCAATGAATATCCTAGTAAGAGCACCAGTGGAAGGGGAAGCCCTGGGTCCTGCTAAGACTGAACCCCCAGTGAACTAGTCTATGGGGGGAGGGTTGGGAGGGGAACACCCATAAGGAAGGGGAGGGGGGAGGGGGATGTTTGCCCGGAAACCGGGAAAGGGAATAACACTCGAAATGTATATAAGAAATAGTCAAGTTAATAAAAATGCACTCAGGTGAAAAAAAAAAACTCAGGTGACAGCAGATGCTGGCGAGGATGCGGAGAAAGAGGAACACTCCTCCATTGTTGGTGGGATTGCAGACTGGTACAACCATTCTGGAAATCAGTCTGGAGATTCCTCAGAAAATTGGACATTGAACTGCCTGAGGATCCAGCTATACCTCTCTTGGGCATATACCCAAAAGATGCTCCAACATATAAAAAAGACACGTCCTCCACTATGTTATTTATAACAGCCAGAAGCTGGAAAGAACCCAGATGCCCTTCAACAGAGGAATGGATACAGAAAATGTGGTACATCTACACAATGGAATATTACTCAGCTATCAAAAACAATGACTTTATAAAATTCGTAGGCAAATGGTTGGAACTGGAAAATATCATCCTGAGTGAGGTAACCCAATCACAGAAAAACACACATGGTATGCAATCATTGATAAAGGGCTATTAGCCCAAATGCTTGAATTACCCTAGATGCCTAGTACAAATTAAACTCAAGACGGATGATCAAAATGTGAATGCTTCACTCCTTCTTTAAAACGGGAACAAGAATACCCTTGGCAGGGAATAGAGAGGCAAAGATTAAGACAGTCACAGAAGGAACACCCATTCAGAGCCTGCCCCACATGTGGCCCATGCATATACAGCCATCCAATTAGACAAGATGGATGAAGCAAAGAAGTGCAGGCCGACAGGAGCCGGATGTAGATCTCTTCCGAGAGACACATCAAGAATTCAGCAAACACAGAGGCGTATGCCAGCAGCAAACCACTGAATTGAGAATAGGTCCCCCGTTTAAGGAATCAGAGAAGGAACTGGAAGAGCTTGAAGGGGCTCGAGACCCCATATGTACAACAATGCCAAGCAACCAGAGCTTCCAGGGACTAAGCCACTACCTAAAGACTATACATGGACTGACCCTGGACTCTGACCTCATAGGTAGCAATGAATATCCTAGTAAGAGCACCAGTGGAAGGGGAAGTCCTGGGTCCTGCTAAGACTGAACCCCCAGTGAACTAGATTGTTCGGTGGAGGTCGGCAAGGGGGGGAGGATGGGGAGGGGAACACCCATAAAGAAGGGGAGGGGGAGGGGGATGTTTGCCCGGAAACCTGGAAAGGTATTAACACTCTAAATGTATATAAGAAATACTCAAGTTAATAAAAAAAAATAGGTGGATATTAGCCAAAAAGCTCAAATTACCCAAGATGCAATCCTAGATCACACGAAGCTCAAGAAGAAGGATGACCAAAATGCAGATGCTCCCACTCCTTCTTAAAAGGGGGAAATTATTCATAAGAGGGTATATGGAAGCAATGTTTAGAGCAGCGACTCAAGGAATAGCCATTCAGACCTGACACATATGTGGTCCATAAATATACAGCCACCAAAACTGGACAAGATTGATGAAGCTTAAAAAATGCAAGGGGTAAGGGACTGGATATAGATCTCTCCTGAGAGATACATCCAGACCATGTTTAATACAGAGGTCAATTCTAGCAGCAAAGCACTGAACTGAGAATAGGACCCCCTTGGGGGGAGGGTAATTAGAGGAAGTATTGAAAGAGTAGAAGGAGCTTGCAATGCCACAGAAACAACAATGTCAACCAAGCAGAGCTTCCAGGGATTAAGCCACTATGGAAAGATTATACATGGACTGACCAATGGCTCCAACTGCATTTGTAGCAGAGAATAGCCTTGTTTGGGGCACCAGTGGAAGGGACAGCCCTTGGTCTTGCCAAGGTTGGACCCCCAGTGCAGGGGAATAAGGCAGAGGGCAACAAGGGGGATGTGTAGGGAAGGAATGGGGGCTTATGGACAGCGAACTGGGAAGGGGAATAACCTTTGAAATGTAAGTAAAGAAATATATAATAAAAAATTAAAATGGTAAAAAAATACAGGTTGTGATTTAGCAATTAAGAGTTAGAAGGCATGCACAGTGCAACCAGTGTCCCTCCAACTGACCTCAGCCTTCTGTCAGATTTGCATCAGATGTAGTGATGGAGCCTCAGGTGAGATGTTCTCAAAGATTGGACACAATATTACCCACCAAGTTTACAGAGCAAATACATGTTGTCCCAAACTATTGTATATTCTTCAAGCCTGCAACTTTCCCAAATGATTTTTACTATTTGTTCTAAAAAACCAATAATGTTCAACAAAAACAAGTGAAAACCCCAGCATACTGTTTCCTGACATGTCATGTATTTCATTTCCCCTAGAATGAGTAGGGCCCAAGAGCTTCTGAATCATGTTGGGCTGTACTTAAGGACAATAATGCATTAACTTTTCTCACATTTAATTTATTTCAATCATTTCATTCCAGCAAACCATCAGAGGGCAGAGGCAAAATTCCATTCAATCCTATCATATTCTGCCCTGCCCTGCTATGCATCAGCTCAGTGGATTACCAATGGCAATGTTTTAATGCAGGATTTTTTTTTGAGATCAGGAATACAGTGTTTCTAAACAGAAAGTACTGCACTAAGTCCATTAGGGGACACCAAATAGCTTTGAGAATTGGTCTTTCTGGATACCCCTTCAATAATGTCAGTTTAGGGTGCTAACAGAGGCCACTTGAGAAATCATTTTAAAGCAAAACAAGGAAATCCACTTAAGAAAGGGTTAATAAATCAGTATAAGGACCATACATTGGAACTGTTGAAAGTAGCTGTACACCAAATTTAAACATCAATAAAGCGGTAATTGTTCAAATTCTGAAGGTTATGATAGGATCAATGAAAAAAATCTTTCTTAGTCAATCATAAAGTAGAAGCTTATGATTTGACTCATTTTCCAGTCAATAGAAGCTTGTGGTTTGAACTTGTTTTCTAGTTAGCATGGCCACAGCCTTCAATAGTTCAGAACCAAAAGCCATGCACTTTGGAATGCTTGTAAGTGGCTCAACATTGACAGTAGGAATTATGAAATATGTATAGCCAATAGTCACATGAAAAGTTAAAACAAAACTGAAAACTGAAGTAGAAAAATTAATATTATTGAATGAATACAGATACAATATTACATGTGTTTCTGATACAGTGTAGCTAAACCAATAAATATTTATTAATATTGTTGAATTAAATATTGCAAAATAAAATAACTTTAAATACTTATTTAATTGTGTGAGTGTATGTACCTACTTGCACACATGTGAGTGCCACAGTGCATGTGGAGAGATAAAAGGACAAGGTTCTGAAGTTAGTTCTCTCCTTCCACCATTTCTATTCTGGGGCTAAATCTCAGATCATCAACCCACTTCGACATCTTACTGACCCTAAATAAATTTTTTAAATCTATATTTACATCCCTTAAATTTTCTATACTCAAGTTGACTATAAAACAAAACAAAATATACTATTATCTTAGTTCATTTTCTGGCAACAGCCTGGGAAAATTTTAAAGAAAATAGATTTGTTGGACTTATGACTGTGGAAACTGGAAGTTTCAAGAACACAGCAATAGTATCTGATAAAGGCCTCTTTACTACATCATAACATGATGAGGGCATCACCTAACCAGGTAGAGCAAATGTGATAATGAGGTTTCTCTACTTGTCCTTAGAAAGCCACTGTGCCATCATGGGGATTCTATTCATGGTCATATCTAAACCCAAGTTACTGGCAGGTAATGAAGACACTGAGCAAAAGCTCTGCTTCTTACCACACAGCAATAGATGTTTTATTGCTTTAAATAGAAGAAATCTTGCTCCACCAGACCACAGATAGGCTGACCTACAATGAGCAGGAGAAGTACATGCCACCTTTCTTCTTGTGTCCTCTCTTGAATAGTACTATGGCACCTGTGAATAATGCGTACTTGATATGCATAAAAGGGGAGAGATTGGTCAGGTTTGTGGAAGATCCTGTTTAATGTACTTCCTGTAGGTGGCTGGCCAACAGATATCTTCAGAGAGAAGTATAAAAGCAGAGAGCAATGAAGGTTATTATTCTGGATTTTGCCTCCTTTGTTTCTCTGAACAACTCTGGTCATAGAACAGGCTCCTGAAGAGACAAGAAGGTGAACTCTTGGTGATCACTGTTTGACTCTGTGTCATCTCTCCCACACTCACCCTGTCTAACCATACATGGGTCAGACTCATCTGTTCCTAATGAATTTTCCCTAGATTCTGATTATCACCTTGACATTTTTCCATAAGGTGTAGTTAACAGTCAGCATACAGTCAGTTCTCTGTATACTTCTGATTTTTATTCCAAGTCACCTTGTCAATATCACATCTTGGAATGGCCAGCTCTCCTATGGAAAATTGTGTAGTAAAAGCATAGGGACCAGACTCCCACTCCCTCCTTACACCATAAATCAATTTAGACATTCACAAATTTCAATACAATGTTGATCCTAAGAAAACATATTGAATTGTTAGGAAATTGTGACAAGCAGATAGAGTTCAGCATTTTGGTACAGAAATAACATCTTTTAAATAGTCTCTTCTTCCTTTTCCTCCTCTCACCTTTAATTTTTCTTCATGGATATCCTTCTACATCTACTTGTTCTTTCCATTTCTTTTTCCCCATGAGGACAGTGATGTATTAAGATAGAAACTCACATGTAGCTCAGGGTAGTATTGAATTGAAAATCTTCCTACATCTTGAAGTGTGAGTTGCAGGTATGTATGTTGTGCCTAGGTTTTTCAAGCAGAAATCCATGGACGTGGAACCATGAGTTACAAATTAACTGTCTAATCTTTCAGAAATTGCTAAGGTGATGACAATATTGAGGAGTAGACTCAGAAAGTACAGCCATGTCTCCACTTCTGTTAGCTCCCGGAAGCACATTACTGTCAGGATATAGAGTAAGTGTAGACATTAGTTCTAAAGCAGTCTGTTTCACTTGAGATAATAAGAAGCACCAAAATAACCAAGAGAGACTAGAACTTAAAGCATCATTAAGGCCCTCTCAAGCAAGACAAGGACTCCAGCAGATGATCTAACAGATTTAATGAGAGGGCCAACTCCATTTTTTTATGAGGTGTAAGACTGGATGCCAATGTGCTTCCTTCTAGATTCTGGTAGTGTTTATTTTATTTAACACTAGTGTTTATTTAAACACAGACACATATTGGACAAGGTAGAGGTGAGTATTTTTAAGATTCAGGTGGCAGTATTTCTAGATCATCCTCCATGTCTACCTCCTTGCCATTCAACAGAGCATCAAAACATGGGATCTGCTGCTGACACTTTGAAGCAGTTCCAGAAAGATTCCTGTTATGTAACTAGTCGTTTTCAAAATGTTTACTTCCAAGCTTCTTCAGAATTTGAAAGGTTCATAGGAAGAACACACAATGACCAGAGTGCCTTTGGCTATGTTAGTGATGGTCAGGGAAAGAAAAGTCCTGAGGGTTTTCCTTAAAGCTTTCCCTCCTGTGTTCTTTTACATCATGCAAAGCATGAACTGTGATTGGTCTCTGAAGTCTTGCACCACTTCTCTTTGGTAATGTTGTCTGATGAACAGGTAATGAATCCTGATCTTTAATGTGTGTGCAGAGAGCATTTCCTAGTAATTCAGTGTGTTTTCTTAGAATCAACATTACATTGAGTATTGCAAAACATCTAAGCTGATTTACAGTGTAAGGAAGATGTGGCTGGGTTCTATGCTATTTCTGTACAACTTTACATGCATTGAGTGTAGTTTAACTATGTTGTTGTGGCTGTATTCCTTCTTGACCATCTAAATCACAAGAAGTATATTATACAGGAAAAGTACCCTTTCAAATTTTTATATCATGAAATTTGCACTAGAAACCATTAAATTAAAAAGTGTCATATCTCAGGGCTGGAGAGATGGATCAGTGGTGAAGAGCACTGACTGCCCATCCAGAGACTCTGAGTTCGAATCCCAGCAACCACATGGTGGGTCAAAACCATCTCTAATGAGGTCTGATACCCTCTTCTGGTGTGTCTGAAGATAGCTCTTGTGTACATGTGTATACATGAAATAAATCTTTTTTTAAAAAGTGTCATTTCTCTGGAGTGTGCTCAGCAATTAATTTTGTATCAGCCAATTAGGAGAACAGTTTTCAGATGCATACATTCAGTTAACAGAGTCTGGTTTTGAAAACTTTTGTGAAGTGTGATGCATATTTCTTCCATCTAGTCATCTTGATCTACTATAAATTTGTTCATTATTGGAAATTAAATTTAAGTACATTAACTAAATTATGGATATAGTGATACTGGGAAATTGTATTAAGAATTATACAAAATCACTGGCAAAAAAAGGGAGAAGAATTTTTGTCTCCCATCCATAAGAAGGTAGGTGAAATTTATTTGAGATGGTAAAGAACTCTACGGCTATCTGAAGACAAGGGTGTGTGCTACCTAGATGCTTTAGCTAGAAACTAAACTACAGATCAGAATATTCTGTTTTGTGTGGGAGGACAGTCATGTAAAATACATGTAGTTGAGCAATTTTGCACATCCTGTACTCCAGCTAGAACTGATCACATTGGGAATAGGCTACTGAAGTGTGTTTCAAAGATTCACTCATCCACAAAAAATGTTTCTTTTAAAACTAAAGATCATGAACATATTTTTAAATTTAATTTTTACTTTAAATCTTTTATTTTTAAATGTATTTATGTAGAATATATAACTAATTATTTATGGAGACTATTACAAATTTTTCTAAGAAAATAAGCATCACACATGAACATTTATTTAAAGAAAATTTACTGTACACAGTATAGCACCTTTCTCAGACATTTATCAACTCATTACATGAAATTGGCTCAGTAGAAACCACCAGGAGGCACCCTTAGCACTGTCTTCCACTTGTATCCTACTTAGGGTGTCCTGGACACAAGGTGACACTAGAAAATTGACTGCCCAAGGATTGCTGCACCCTATTAGACTAGTTCAACAGGAAAAAACATACACTTCAACAAAGGAAATGACAGTGGGGATGAGTCATTCAGTGCTGTGGAAGAACAATAGAAATAGAGTTCCTGGTGGGAACAAGAGACTTCAATTCTCATGCCCACGACTTACCAACAGTCCCTTCTCCACATCCACAATCTTTAACTCCCCTATATCTATGTGCAGAGTGACACCATAACATGTTACTGATACACTGGCTGCTGGTCTATGTCTTATGTGTGAAAATCTCCTTCAGTTATGAGGAAGAATTTTCTTTAAAATATCATCTTCAGAAGAAACAGAAATGACCAATCCACTGGCAGCCACCATGTCCCTTCCTCCTTCCTTCCTGCGCCTGTGTGATAACAGAAGAATCAAACGCATAAGTCTCTTCTCAGAAGATGCGCTTAAAGGTAATGGTTGAAAGAATAAGAGAAAAAGAATAAGCTAGGAACGCATCTACCACAAGTACAGCACAGCAGTATGGGGGCTTTAATTTCTCTAGAATCTTGATTAAATGTCAACTCTACATTTTAAAGGATAGGGACAAAGGAAGAGGCGTGTGGGCATTTGAGCAAACTATTTACTTAAGAAAGTATTTCTAGTCTTGAAGTCATACTTCCCAGAAATATGCAGTCTGCAAATTATCTACACCGTGCCTCCCTCCACCTCCCCTACCTATACAATGGCTAATATTCACATACATATTTTAATGCTGTCCAGTTTCTTCCTACCTGTGACAGTCTGAATGAAAATGGTTCCCATAGGCCCATAAGGAGTAGCACTATGAGGAGGTGTGGCTATTTTTGGAGGACTTTTGTCACTGTGGGGTGGGCTTTAAGATGTCAAATGCTCAAGCCAGGCCTAGTTGCTCCCTTTCTCCTCTTGATGTCTGATAATCCAGATGTAGAAATCTCAGCTACCTCTCCCTGCATGCCACCCTGCTTTCCACCATGATGATAATGGACTAAACCTATGAACTGTAAGCAAGCCCTAACTAAATATTTTCTTTTATAAGCATTTCTATGCCCATGGTGTCTCTTCACAACAGTAGAAACCCCAACTAAGGCACTACCCACTTGATTTGGAGGACCTTCTTAGTTAGGTTTTCCTGGGATTCCAACTGAGAGCTTAGGAAAATTTTGAGAGCAGGTGGGCCTCTTACCTGTTCCTTTATTTTGTTTTTTGAGACAGAGTATCAGTATGTACCTCAGGCTGGCCTCAAGCTTGCAGTCCTCCTGCCTCAGCCTCTTGATTGCTGTTATTGTAGGTATGCAGCATCGAACCAGAATAGACTCACAGGCTTCACTCTGGGAGCTTCAGTGTTTCTCAACAATCAGGAAATTGGTTGAGGCAGGTTAAATAGACCAGTCTTTGTTTGTAAGGATTTCCGATATTTAATGTCACAGCTCAATGTCTCAGCTCAAAGACATTTAGTGGTAGGAAATTTTGAGAAATAGACAGTGCAGGCACACTGACAGCCATAAGAAATGACAGCTTGATAGAGTTATTCGTAGCTTAACTTAATATAACTTAAGGCTGACTGCCAGTCCCACCATTAGCCAGACCTCACATAGGAGCTGTGCAGGAGCCAACAACCCCAGAATTCCTGGTAATTTCCAAGATGTCCTTGTGCTCATAGTAATTAATATTTATTATGATGGCCTTGGGCCATCAAGAGGACTAATTATACTCTGTTCATTCTGATTCCTAATGCAAGCACTTATATATTACACTTAATTAACATTAAAAATTACTAACACTTAACTGAACTCTGTGTGCCACGACACATGTTACATGCTTTACAGGGATTATCTTATTGTAGAAATATTCCAATATAAAACAACTTTAACTAAAAATATTTTGGTACTTAAGCTTTAGTGGGCTGAAAATTGTACATATGTGGAAAACACATTTACTAAGAAGGCTGTGATTAAATGTTGGCTTCCGTAGTCTCCTTTTGGACTGTGTGCGTGCATAAAGACATTAATCTTGACAAGTCTGTTCAGTATGTATTTTTGTACTGTGCTCTGTCCATCAGTAGTACTAGAAGTCCCTTAACAATGGCAAATGCGTGGCAAGACTCCACTGGAATGGCATCAGGCCTTATGCATGCTGTTTTTTTTGGTACATGAATGTTGTTGATAAACTTTAGCCGATAAATGAAACACAATATCAGGCTAACAGCCATGTTTAACTGTATGCTACAGTAAAAGTAACTGAAACTGGATGTTTTACCCTTAAAATATTATGTGCACTGTTCTTTCTGTGATGATGTGAGATGGCAATTCCACTCCATAGTAAGATAAAGGTAGCCAAAAAACACAAGCACTGTGGTAGCAATGGGTTCTAGGTGTGCTTTTATGTGCACTGCTCTTCCTATGATGATGTAAGATGGCAATGCCACTTCACAGTAAAATAAGGGTAGCCAGAAAACACAAGCACTGTGGTAGCAAGGGGCTTCTATGGAAGGGTTATCTGAAGACAGAGTTGCAGTGACAGTAGATTTGAGACAGAGATAGTGATGGAGCAACACATAGGTGGGTGATATATACAGACTGTATACAGACAAAGAAATGGTTTACATCTTAGGTGTGAGAATGAGAAAGAAAGCACAAAACTGTGCTGAGGGCTTTCCTGTTCCTAAGCTAGTCACAACACAGATCTCATACAGCTTTCTAGGGAATACCTTCATTGCTCAGGTTGTGTTCTACATCCACCTTTGTCCCACTTCTTTGAGCTTCTGCAGCCCTTACTTCCTGTCCATTGGGTACCAACTAGTTCTGCTACTCATCTCACATGTTGATAGCTCCTTCTTCTCTAACCACAAACATTTGGAACGCAGGCTCTTCTGTAGGCTCCTCTGATGTTGGTATGTCACTCCTCCATTCATCTTCTGAGAGCATCACTTTTCTCATATTAACAACATGGAGTATACTATTCATATCATTTTGGCCAATGTGTGCATTACTCTAAATAACATTAGAAGAGATTACCAAACTAATGTTTGTTATCTGTAGTGCAATTTATATAAGATCCAATGTACTAAAATATGGTCATAATATCACATTTATTTTTAAAGTTTTTAACAAAAATTATTAATTTCTATTCTGTATATAGTGTATGATGGATGTGTGGGCACATACATAGTATGGCATATGTGTGAAGATCAGGAAAATTTTGTGGAATTGTATCTTTTTACCTTTGCATGAGCTCTGGGACTTATACTCAGATCTGTAGGTTTATGTGGTAAGTGCTTTTTTTTTTCTCACTGAGCCATGTTGCCAGCCCTCACATAGCTTTCTGGAAGAGTATTTTTAGGAATATACATGGAACAATCTGCCCAGCCTAAGTCTTGACCAGAAACCCATCTAGTGCTTCTACATTGTCATCATTACACCCTAAGCCAGCCTTTTCCAAAGACTTAGACGCACAGATTTCTTTCTCAATGTAGAGATTGAGCCACTGAAATACTTGATAATCTGTGCTGTAGAGTGAATGTTTAGTTCCTCCTGAAATATGTGTATGGTAACTGGGACAACAGGATTATGTGATTATGAGCCTTTGGCAGATTACCAAACCACAAGTATGTATCCCTCACGGAGTATTCATGAGTGTGGTTCTGTCCTCAGAAGAAATCCGAGATCTCTGGTATTCCTTGTGCCATGGGAACACAGCAAGAAGATTGTAGTCTGGGAATGGACATCTGTGGGCCTCAGCAAACACCTAACCTAGCACCCTGACTTAGTATTTCCAGTGTTTCTGTGCTGGAAATTTATGCGACTTTATTTTTTTATAATGACAATCTCTGTTGGGTTCCTGAAGTGGAAACACGCATGTGCCATGCACCATCTGCAAAGCAGTCTGTAATAACATATAGATGGCAGCTTTATGAGAGAAAAGACCAAGGCCCACATGGTCCTGTAGAAGTGGGGCAATACCCTTTGTCCCCAATTTCTTATTTCTAGCTCTACCTCTTCTAGTAGATGCCCTGCTAAAGTGGAAGACGCTATTTCTCTGTAACTATATTTCTGTTACTTTTATCTTCCATCAGCTATTTTTTCTTTAAATTAAAAGAACATTTTATCTTCAAGTTTCTAATAAAATCAAATATTCTGAACTCAAAAAGAAAAATAAGTTTAAGTAGTAACATGAAACAAATGATTTTTTATGACAAAGAATAACTTCCCCAATAATGAAGTAATAGAACAGTCAAAGTATGTGTTCCCCAGAATTACATTTATGAGTCAGAAGCATTAAAGAAAAGCATTTTGCTTTCCAAAACATATTCTGTATTTTACGAGCCTAGTTATTGGTCCTTGTAAAATGCAGCAGAGCCAGCCTGTTACAAGAAGTATGTGAGATAAAACAGAAGCCAAATCTCTTTTTTATGTTCAAATCCATAATTTTTATTTAGCATTCATGATTTTACTGTTTCCATAGACTTTGGCACTGTTTACAATTAATTCCAACCATTAATTTATAAGTGCTATCTACCCCCACTTGAAAGCAGTCCCCTTCCCTCCCATCTTTTTTCTTCCCTCTCTTGTCTCCTTCTTCTCTTTTCTGCTCATTCTCTTTTATTTTGAGACAAGGTCTAAGTGTGAAGCTCAGGCTTGTCTCAATCTCTCTACTTTTCTGCCTTAGCCTCCCAAGCTCTAGATATGTAGGCTTGCCATACCACATGCATGTATGACAACCTTTTCATTCAAGCAGATTCCCTTTTCTGCAATAGTGATGGCTTTTCCTTTATATAATTAGATAAACTTAATTTTCTTTCCCTCTCCAATTATTTTTAAATTTTTTGTTTAACTAATTACTTTATTTTTATGATTTCCTTCTATTCTCAGGACCTCTCCTAGGAAAAGCAGAACATATCATGGTGCTCCCAGATTGAGAATGACTTACAGATAGCAATCCCAAGTGTTTGCTGAGGCATTCAAGGCCCTTCAAACCATCTGGAAGGGGCTTTTCTGCTTTCTGTTATTTTTTCCACCCACACAGGGCTGCCTCCTCTTGTCTGCCTAATGTGCACAAGGAACCTAAAGGCACTAACATTCTTCACTTGCTCATTTCTTCTTTTTTCTCCATCTGAACTCTCTCTCCTCTAAGCCCCAGGACATCCTGTGAAGTCTTTCATCCTCTCTTGCATTCAGTAATTGCCTGCCCACTGCAGTCTTTTTCCAACTCTCCTTTGGTTCAGTCCTGTGCTGGGTTGACCTGAAGCTGTTTGCATTCTGATGTTAATTCTGCTTTCTTCTGAGGGGCGCCCAAGTCCAGTCCATCAAGTACTCAACTGATCTCTTATAACTCTTTTCCCTATTTTAACTGAATAGTAAAGGCTAGAGTGTGTGATTGGACAGTGGAGGGCAAAAGTTGGGGTTGAAGGTTCAATAGTGTGGGCAGGCAGAAAAGGAGAAGAGGACTAAAGGGCCAGGAGAAAGGATTCAGGAGGAGGAAGAATGATGAACCAGAATCATGTGACCAGGAGAAACCACAGGTAGGAAAAGAATCTTATAGCTGGTGAATAAGTTAGTATCATGTTGTTGTATCTGCCCAATCTAGGCATATACCTTATAATTATAATAACTGGATTGTCTTTTTTTTTATATGGGCTTATTGGGGTTGGAAATTCCAGTCACACTGTTCGTCTCAAATTCCAGATGTTCTTTTTTCTGACTTCCTCAAAGGACTGTTGGTTCTTCCTAACAGGCACCCTCTACTTCCATTTCCACTTGTTGCTTTGTAAGTCATAGATGTTTAAAAAATTTTTTCTAGATGTGGAAAGTCATCATACCTTATGGTTGAGAGAACCAGGCCCCAACTCAGGTCATAGAGTCTTGTAGGAATGAGAAGTTGAACTTACCAGGACAGGCTGCCTTAATAAATCAGCCAGATCTTATTTTTTTCCTAAATAGAAGTTTTCACATATGTATTATTAAACTAGCCTACTAGTGTAGAATTTTGAAAATAAGTGTTTTCCAAATAAAACATGACTATCTATTCAAATAGAAATCATCTTGTCAGTTTAATATAAGAGCTTTATATTATATATATTATAATATATTATTGTATTATTATTACAATAGTATATATATATGTAAAGAGAGAGAACTTTCATTTACATATATTGATAATGGATTCAAGCTCATAATGGATCAGAGCAGTAGAAATTTTGTTTATACTATTTACCTGATATGCACTATCTCATTTATAATACATACTACTTACTGAATGAACAACGGAGAAAGGAGAAGAGATTATAATGACAACAGATCAAGGTTGTGTAATGCCCAAAATAAACCTGGATGCCTCATCTGCCCAGGGACAAGGTAACTTCCTGGGAAGCTGGAAGATGTAGTTCTTAGAAAATAACAAAGTCCCATGGAAAAATAAGTGTCCTATAAGTATGTCCTTATAAAATACTGCAAAACGTGACTCGAGGTCATTCTCAGCAGGAAAACTCCAGGAAATGGTCAACAGCAAAGTCTATACCTTGGTCAATAGTTAATATTTAAAATTTTCTTTAAATTTGGCTCAAAATGATGGAGCTGGTTTTTCTGGTCAATTTCAGGATTAATAGTTGATGTAGAATAGTTCTCCTATCATGATTACAATTGTTAATTTGATTACCAAAGACACCTAGGGTCATAGGTAAGGAGTTGTGTTATTGGGTGAAATGATACAACAGGAGAATAACCCCAATTAAATGACTGTAAAGGATAAAGCAAGCCAAAAGACCTAGGAGTCGTGATAAAGGGTGAGACCCAGGAGTAGTTCCCTGATATCTCTGATTTATTATGAACCAGGAGTCGGTCTTCTTACTGTGCTTGACTCTGAATGAGTTTTGTCCAGGGCTATGCACCAAGAGGACAGCATCCAATCTTGACAAGGGTGGCTTTAGACAAGCAGTTTTCTGTCATGAACTTTTTAATGCATCTAAGTGAATAAAACCATCCCTAAAGCCTCTATTGCAGATACCATCCCTTCCAGGCTCCATTGGCCAAGCTTAGTCCAGCTTTCAATAAGGGATTATCAAGTTTCCTGAGATCCAATCATCATTTACCTGAGTCTCAGAGCACACCTGGGGTTTTGACAAAAGGAGAGTTGCCATCTAGACAATGAATGTAGCTACATCAGGGTCATGGACTTTAGCCTGCCCCAAGAGTTGTGTTACATAAGAACACATAAAGCAAATGTCCCTGAAGATAATACCCTGGGGCATTGTTTATTTTTTATAAAAATAGCAATGCCTCTTCTTGCTTGTGTTACTGAGTCAGGCACTTAACCATCCTTTCTCTGGATATAGTAGACTACAGTTTTGGTAATTCATTTTAATATATTCCCACCAACTTCTTGAAATCCATTTTTATTTCAAAAAAAGGTTAAAAATAGATTGTAACTGAGAGGAACCATGGTCATATTTTCAGTAATTGTGCTAGAAGCATTTTACAGTAAGTTGATTTTTGATGTGGAAGACTTATGAACTCTGTGGGTAAGTATTGGTGAGATGAATTAATGGAGGGTACATTCTTATTTGAATCAACTCAAAGTCTGTCACATAAAAATGTCCAAACTGTATATGGGTTGCTTGTATTTGAGTTTGAACCTCCCATTTTTCTGCTTTGGTTAGACTTGAATGATAAGAAACCTCATGAAGTTTGGAAAGACAGGCTTATCAGAGGCCATTGTCCTGGATGTTTTGGCTCAGATGTGTATACAAGTCTTTCCACATTGCTGGCTGCATGTACACAGAAGCTATAAAGCTTTCCTAGGAGCTCTTATTTTGTGGACATGGCAAAAATCTAGTACTCCCTACTGTTAGGCCATTTCTCCTTTCAGGTAGCTGTCTTGGTAACTGTGCTCTCTGCTCTTAGCATCCATGCTCCCTACTCTTGTAAAAGTCATAGAGCTTCTGATTTTATCTTAGGTGCCTAAAACTTAGAATGTGCAGAATGACTAATTTTCCTCATCAAATTCAAACAGGTCCTACCCATTTGCTTCTTTACCCAAATTCACCCTACTTCATACATACACAGACACACGCAGACACATACACACACACACACACACACACACACACACACACGTAGTCACACACACTCATACACACACATTCACACACACCCATACACACACATACACACACACTCATACACACTCACACAAATATATATATACATATATATGTATATATATATGTATATATATAGGTAGATAGATTGGTTAATTAATTTATAAAATGTGTGTTTTCAGTTTATATTCTGGTACAATGTGACATAAAATACATACATACATACATACATACATACATACATACATACATGCTTGCATACATGACTGGAAAAGTCAAGCATTAAAAGACATTAGGGGGGTTGGGGATTTAGCTCAGTGGTAGAGCGCTTGCCTAGGAAGCACAAGGCCCTGGGATCGGTCCCCAGTTCCGAAAAAAAGAACAACAACAAAAAAAAAAAAAACAACAAAAGACATTAGGAACTAACCTGGGGTGGCTTGTTTCCAGCCCATAGGTGCTAAGAGCACACAGTAAACTCCTTGGGTTAGATGAAGGTGTTTTAAAAGAACACAAGTCACAATAAGAATATAAAGGAACAGAACAAAGAATTGAAGAAAAAGAGCTCTTTCTCTCCTCTCCTCTCTCAGTGCACATGCTGCTTTCTCTCTCTTACTCACCCACTTTCCCCATGGCAACCTCCCTGGCTGTGATCCTTGGAGCCAGTTTACTTGTCCACCAGAAAGCATCTTCACAATAAACCTGCCTTTAGTATAAAAAGAAAGAAATAGTTGAAGAAGTAATAGCTGATAAATTTTAAAAATTAAGATTACCATCAGCTACATAACTTAAAAATTCATAAAATATTTAAAAGATGAATAGATCTGGAAATTAAAAACATAAAGCCCTATAAATCAGATAACAAACAGCTACATCTGTAACCAAAACAACAAGCCTGTCAAAAACCTTTATGCATAGGTGCATCATATTTGAATTTCTGAGAAGAAAAGATTTAGAAGGCAACCAGAGAAACACTAGCATCATTAATACAGAAATGAAAATAAGATTTATAGTCACTGAAGCGTGAAAGTATTTTTAACATGCCTTCAGGAAGAAAGAAACTACTAATCCATAATTGTACATACAAATTAAAGTAAGGAAAATAAAGACTTTGGCAGTCAGACAAATGTGAGTACACATCATCTGTGTATTCAGTTCAATCAGTGGATCTACTTCATGAAAAAATACTTTTCAGACAGGAAATACTGTGACACCAGAGGACAAGCCTTGTATTGCTTGAGACAAAGTCGGTTCAGTATCCAAAGTTGTTCCTCCACAAGAAGGTCTCTCAGATTTACCAGGCCTGGGAGCCAAGACTGACCTTGCTGTGTGATTTATGCCCTCAATGAAATCAACGACACCCCAGGATCATAGTAGGGTGGCCATCTAGGTAACTGGTAACTCTCTGTCACTTTAATTGAATAGAAAATAAACTTCTTGCGTGATCATGGGATTCCACTTTCTTGTCTCACTTGGCAGAATGGCAGGAGGGTCCTCCCAGAACTTAACTTTCACTTAAGTCTTACATTTTTTTTTTATCACTACTGCTATGTAGTATAGCTTGAGGTCAGGGGTGATGATTCTCCCCAGAATTTCTTTTATTGTTGAGAATAGATTTTGATATCCTGGGTGTTATGTTATTCCAAATGAATTTGCAAATTGCTCTTTCTTATTCTATGAAGAATTGTGTTGAAAATGGGATGGGGATTGCATTGAATCTGTAGATCTCTTTGCCTAGTAAGGCCACTTTTATTATGTTAGTTCTTTCATCCATGAGCAGGGGAGATCTTTCCATCTTCTGAGGTCTTCTTCAATTTCTGTCTTCAGAAACTTGAAGTTCCTGTAATACAGAATTTTTACTTGTTTGGTTAGAATAACACAAACCTGCAGGTTGTTGCTTCCGTACTTTCTCTTTTAGCCAATTCGCCCTTTGAGTAGATTTAATTTTATATTCAGGCATTTTGCTAAAGTTATTTATCAAGTTAGGAGTGTTCAGGTAAATTTTTGGGGTGCCACCAACTCTTTAGAGTCCTAGAAGTTCCATGGCTAGATACTGAATGCAGGATTTGCACGGTTATAGTCATTTCCACGATCTATTTTTTTTATCATGCAAGATACTACTTCTGAATATTGTGGGTAACAAAGATTGTATTAGGACAGTGACTCAAGACAATTGTCTTACACCAGTAAAAATTTAAATAGTGGATTCTCATGGAATTATACAAAGCTGTAGAAAGATGTATTAAGAAATAAGCATCATAGAAAAGTTACTGTTTGAGTAAATATCAGAAACTAAATTTTAAAATATCACAGGGATAGGCTGGAGAGGTGACTCAGGGATTAAGAGCACTGATTGCTCTTCCAAAGGTTCTGAGTTCAATTCTGAGCAACCACATGGTGACTCACAACCCCTTTCTTGGGTGTCTGAAAAGAGCAACAGTATACTCATAAAAATAAAATAAGTAAATAAAACATTTTTAGAAAAATACCAGGAACAGGAAAGATTCTGAAACAACCAAACACACATCAAATTTCATTTTCATTCTGACTTATTTATTTTTTCCAACCATTCATTAATTAATTTTTAGGAGTTTCATGACAGGACATGACGGTCATGTAGAAGCTTTTCTGAGACATGATTCTCTCTGAAAGAAGGAGCTTGAAAGAAAATTAAGTCACAGTGTCTGCCTCCTTTAAGTCAAATTATCAGCCTGTGTACCTTCAAAGGGAAGAGAGTTCCAAGTGTCCCTGTTGTAGTTCAATTCTCTATAAAGAATGGTGGTCAAGTTACTTGACTTATCCCCCATGCTGTACTTCTGTTTCCCTCATTCTCAAAGAAACAGGATTCTTGTTGATCTGCTTTTTACATGAAAAGTAGGGAGGCAACAGAAGTACCACAAAGACTGTGGAAGGAGATAATTCTCCATATTCATGACCTTTCTGTGTGCTTTAGATGTCTTTATCCTGCAGTTTTTAACCTCAGTGAACCTGGGAAAAGGAGCATGGGAGACTTATTGATTCCACAGTTTACAAGGAGTATAGGGCCCCTTTCTAAGCATTTACAAAGCAGTTAGATTTTCTTATCATTAGTATGAAATCAAATCTGAGGGATTAAGAGTTATATATAATTACTCAAATTGAAAAGACCAGAAAGTATTTGTCAAATCAAGATCATGGGGTTCCCAAATTCTTGAAAAGTCTCCTTGTACTCTGGTCAACAAGGGGGACTCCACATCACAATATCTGGAAGTTTCCTCTTTGTAAAAAGCACTAATGGGTCTGTAAATATGTCTCAGCGGATAAAATGATAGGCTGCTCTTTGAGAGAGCTTGAGTTCAGTTCCCAGGACTCATGTTGGGTACTTCGAAACTACCTGAAATTCCAGATACAGGGATTGTGACATCTTTGGTCTCTGTTTATATTTATACTCATTCATAGATTCCCAAAGTCCAAAATTCTCAAAAATTTTTGAGACAAAGTCTCTCCATGGAATCCTGGTTGTCCTAGAACTTATTATGTAGTCTAGGCTAGCTTTGAACTCACAGAGATTGCCTACCTGAAGGCTAGAATTAAAGGTGCATATTACTAAGCTTGGCCTTACAAAATTAAAAAAGCTTCAATATGTAAATAAACAATAAAACATCTTAATATGAATAAGCACTTATGTACCATGTTGAAAATAGATGTTAATTTCTCACAGCATTTGATAATTAATAAAGCCAGAATATTAGAAAGAGATAGAATTCATTTAAAATTCACAAAGAGTAAAGAATTTCTAAATAATTTTGAAGTTGCCTGCAATATTCTTTCTAAGAACCCATTTTAGATTGTAGAATTCCTCAGACTCTAGGACTGACAGGACAAGGAGCACAAATGGAGAAAGTTCAACCCTATATTATCATTTTCAATCATATATGACATATATTTTTGATAAAAACACAGTAAACAACATAATACAAACCCAAATTATAATTTTAAAAAGAAAATAATGTTTCGTCTATGTTCCATTGTAGAGAAAATCTTTGAGAAGTTTTCAACATAGTTGCCAACAATATCACTGAAACAAATTTTGAATTATTGCAACACAATTAACATAGCAACGTCAAAAAATAGAGTCCTTGTAAGGACTTAAGTATGAATAGTGTTGGGAACTAATGAATTTTCATCCCTGCATTTGTATGGTCTTGACGCTACATCATCTTGAAAGATTTACAAACATAAACTCTACTCTGCTGATGGCATAAGTTTATGACATAGGTGTGGTCCTCTTCAGGCAAATCATGCAATATAATGAAGAAGAAAGAAGCTCGTGAGCATGAGCTACTGGGCTGTTACTCTAGCTGGCTTCCTGACCTTGGACAGGCCATTTCCTTACTTTCTGCCTCACTTCCCCCCGCCCCCCAAGTGGTAAAATAATGCACTGAAATTATAAAGTTTCCAACAGGATCAAATGCAAAAAAGCTATAAAGTATGCATTTTACTGTATTGGTTTATAGTAAAAAAAAATCCATGGTGATTATTGTCTTAAGAGTTGAATGTAAGTATGGAGGTAATGTTTGCTGTAATGGGTCAGGCTAATGGTGAATGACCTTACACACACTCTTCAGCTCAATTCATTCTCACACAAATGTGGTAAATTAATTTGAAAACTTAGACTTAGAAAACTTTTAGTAGCTTTAAATATACAGGGAATTAAAATTAAAATTAAAATAACTGTCATTTAAATTTTCACAACTGCATTAAATGAAAGAATCTACCAGGCAGTTGTTTAGTGGAAAGCAGAGAAGAATGTATCATTCACAGCTACTGCCTTAAGAGACCTACTTTTCTACCACTAATGATATAATAGAAAAGGAAATAGTTTATCCTTTATACAGGTGCCATCAAACTCTAGCCAGTGTATCTGAAAGAGTAGCTAAAATCTTCATACATTTAGAGAATGGAAACCTGACCTTTATTATTTGCATATTCTCTGTCTTGTTCTTTGGTTATTAGTAGTGTGCGTGTGTGTGTGTGTGTGTGTGTGTGTGTGTGTGTGTGTATGTGTGTATGTGTCTGGGTCTGTGTGTGTGTGTTGACTCAGTTGGCATGCAGAAATCAAGGTAATACTTGCAGGTATTGTTCTCTTTCCATCATGTGGGTGCTGAGCCGGAAGTGAGGTAATCAGGCTTTGTCCACATCATGTCTATTTTTATTTCTTGATAAGAGATGCTGTCAATTTTTGTGTACTGTTCTAGTTTTATCCAAACAATAGTATCACACACATGGCTTCACATATTTTTCTGTTACATAGGTAATGCTACTGAACTTGAAAATAATTCTATTAAGATTTTTGAAAATATACTGCTCTTACAAGTCAAGATGTAAGGCTAATAGGTTGATGGTGATTTCCACTAAGGGGTGTGAAACAAGAGAAGCTCCTGACTTATAATGAGAAATGTATACCATCTCTGGTTTCCCCTCATTTAGTAGTAGGATGTCTTCATTATCTATAAAATAAAGCTAGGGAAAGTATTACTTCACCTTCATGTCCCCGTGGGTATGATGTCATAGGGAGTTTTTACCTTCTGTCCTGTATTTTCCTTACTTCTCTTATCAGAAATTCTCATTTCATTTATCCTTGCAGTTAAAAAGACCTACAGAAGAGCTGAAACAACACTCAAACCCTCAACATCTTGTGCATGCCATCCAAGAGATTCCAACAAATATAGGGGAGCTGAGAAGTCTGCTACCTTTTCATGCAGGCAACAATGAAATAAATTCTCTTCCACTGTTATTCTGTCTTTAAAAATTCTGTAGAGCCTAGATGTCAGTGGTATGTACCAAAAATAATAATGGCCTGACAGGAAAGCCAAAAGCCAGGGACCAGAAGCACCCATACACCTGAGGGCAGAGGTCAGACCAACTCTTCTACTCCAACAAACCAGACTCATGGCCTCAGGACACACAAAGACAGAAGGCATCTGGGACTGAATAATTCAGGTTTCTGCCTGTTCCCAGAGCTGAACCTCTCCCACAACTCTCTGTACCAAAACCTCTGGGGGAGAGAGCTAGACTCGCAGAAATGTGGACAATCCTGATTTCTCAGGGGAGACTGGCACTTCGTCTTACATTGCTGGCCAAAGAGGAATCTGCCTAAAGTTCTTTGGATACAGGAAACTCAGAGTGGTCAGGGACTGGACACTTCTGGTTTCTGCCAACACCAAGAGCCGAAAGCCATTCACTAGGAGCACATCTTATGTACCTTGGGGCAAAGATAAGACCAAACTTTCTGCTCCTTTTTAACTTTGGAGTCTTTAGACACAAAATTCCAAAGAGTATCACTCCATTCCCAGATAGAGCTGAGAGAGAACAGGAGTACAGGACTGCTGACACATAGACTTAAATGAAGATCAAACCACTGTCAGACAGAGCAGGAGAAGCAAAGACCAGAGAAAACCTGATGGAGAGAAGCATGAGCCAAGAATACTTGGGATCATCAGAGTCCAGTTCTCCCACTAATGCTAAGCACAAGGCTTCATCACTGTACCCCCTAACAAAGCCCACATAGACTCCTATACGGCAGGCTATTGCTGGATGTGATTTCATGCACTTGTACATGATGAGACAGGAGAACTTTTTGGCTGCACATAAAAACAGGTGTGATATCTCAGATTTTAATGGCTAATAGTGCAGAATGAGGAGAATTTGAGTTAGAATGGAGCAATACTGGGCAGGGTTTGCAAAGGAAACACTCATTTAGATACATTGGAATTACTTAGGTATTATCCAATCAAGTCTAAAACAAATCTAGATTTGGAAGCAGGAGGTACTCTGTGGATAAGCCCCAGGAAAGTCTACTGGAAAGGATCCCTCAGTTTTTGGTAAGCACAGGGTGAATGTAAGCAGGGAGGCAAATTCTCATCCCCAGGACATCAGCACTTCCTCCTTGGACATTCTATTTTCTCCTGAGAGTTCTGGGTTCTCCTGTGATGTCACCAGTGTTGTAGTAACAAGCAGTTTACTAAGGTCTCTTAGTCACTGTATCAAGGATTCATTCACAGTAATGTTTAACCAATTGCGCAGGCGGTTGGGTAGGATGAAGGTAGAATGTGGAGAGAGAAGAGTGAAGGCAGAGGAATGTGGACTTTCAAATCATAGTAATGGAAGAGGAAGGAGGTAGTCCTGGGGAATATGCGGTATGTGCTGGGCAAGGTATGTGGAGCACCCTCTCAGGGATGGACTTGAGCTGACCTTTCTAGCAATGGGGCACAAGAACAGAAGCCTCTGCAAAATAAATGATTTTCGATGATTTTATTTCTTGAAATCAAGGTTTTCAGAAGATGATATTCTCTATCCCCTAAGGAAGATTAGAGCAATCACAAGACTGTAAAATTGTATACTTTTTGTCTTTACCTTTATAGTGCACTGGTGATGGTGTTTTGGGTTTAATAAGACCATCAGTACCCATGGAGTGCCTAACTGATCTGAATTTGGGCCAGGACATCAATACACTTCATTGACACTGCTCCTTTACAGTCACTGGATATCTGAGTGTAAGAACTGGTAGATAATTTTGGTCCTGGCAATTAGAATTTTTTAGAACTTCCCTGACCCCTTTTACACTGGGAGGGCCAGTCAAAGATTTTTTTTTTTAATCAGAGCTTGTGGGTGGCGGGTGGCGGTCATTTTCTAGAGTCCCCAAAAATATTAGAGTTGTACCAAGACACTGATTGGATACTTCTGTGATGTTTGGTGTTACAGTAGGAGAAATTCCTGATCATTTTCCCCCTCCATGCGTGGCTTTTTAATCCAAAATATGTGCGTGGAGTAACAGGATAAAAGATCTGATCATCTCTAAGCACTTCAGTATGTATTGATGTTGAATTTGTCATCTGCCTTCTATAAACAAAAGAGTTAGGGCTCGGAAGTCAAGTTGGACCATGAGCAGTTGATAATCCAGGAGTAGCCATCTCTGCAGCATTCAAAAGCATGTGCAGGGAGGCAGAGGAAACAGTTGGGTGCTGACATCTCCTGGTCTCTATAGAGTGATGGAAAAGCTGAGATCCCCAGGCTTCTCCAGCCTGGACCAAACTCTTTGTGGTCACACTAGATTCCAGGCATGTTCTGCCTGTCTTTTGGGCCTCAGTGGCATATCTGGAGGCTATGAATTCTCCCAATCCAGGTTCCCATCAGTTCTTCTACCTACAGAGGCTGTCAAAAAGACATCTACCCCTGCAACTGTCCTAAGCAAGGAGCAGTACAAGAAGGAAGAGGAGAGGATTATTAGAGAATTGCAGTTTGTTTCCAAGTATAGAAATGAACTGAGAGATTGCCTGCTCTATGTAATGGAGGGATCCATGAAAAAGAGGTCTGCATTGTTCCAAACCATGTGGTTTCAGTCATGGGCCTGCTCTGTCACCCTCATCTCATCCTTTTAAGATTGTGAGTTCTAGAAAGTTGTGACTCCAGAACATACCTGTGCTCAAATTCATGTCCCAATATACTTCTCAGAGGAGAGATAGAACCTGAAGTTTTGTCAGTGGTGAGAAAGGAAATGGACTACTCGGCTTCCTCAAACTGAAACACTTATCTTCTGTTCTTAGTGAAAAATATAAGAATAGAGGCAGGGAAGAGTGAGTTACCAGTGTGCATTTAGCAAACTATTGACAGGTGGTGCCTCTGTGAGGTTCTAGGTACTGAGTTTGTGAAGAGGCTTCGTACTTGCCTCACAGTAAAACGAGTGCTAGAGTCTCCTGATAGCAGCCTAAGAGGACTGGACCCACATTGTTCAACTCAAATGCTCATTAAGAAGGCCTGATGCTCATTCCTGACCTTTTGGATGGTGTACATTATAATCTGAGACTGTAATGTTGCCTGTATTACTTGTGATTTCATTGTGCTCTCTTTTTCCATATTTATCTCTCTTTCAACTCTCTCACTCTGTTTACTTTTCTCTTTTTGTTGGTGTGTCCCTGTCTGTGTCTGTGTGAGCATACACGCACATGCATATGTACATCTTTTCTATGTTTGTAAATTCCTCCAACCCTGGAATCCACAGGTCTGTGTTTTGCCCTCATCATTTACCTGTATGACACTTTTATGGAGAGGTTAGTGAAGAGTTTTCAAAGCTCCCCTTTAAACAGCATGGTTCTTTTCCTCCATGGTCACATTTGTCTGTTCACTGGTAAAGCTCTGGCAGATTATAAAGTTGTGGCAATATCTGGTCACATTTCCAGAATTATGTGTAATGTGTGACTCTACAGTATTAGTTATTCAGGATGTAGAATTCCTGTTTAAAAATAAGAAAAATGAAGTCCTAGGTTTCTGGAGGACAAAGAGCTGTGCCTTAGGCTCATGAGAGCAGAACTTGTTTGACTACCTATCCAGTCCCCCTGATTAAACACAGGGAACCTTGGCACCCTCCTTCTGGATTCGTAACTTCTGCTGTCCTGGGCCCAAAATAATAAGTTTCCAAAGCTGAAGAAGTTCCTGTTTTATAGAATACAGAAAGTGTTCTTCCAGAGCTGAGCTAGTACAGTGCCCATCCTATGTTCAGGTATTCCTAAGAGCCCATGTTCATTGAGATTTATCTTACTGTGTACAGGCCCTACTTTAGGCCAAACCCATTTTATGACAAATTGAAAATAAAGGAGAAGAATGTCATGTCCTTAGTACACAACTTATAGTTAGAGAACATTGAGTTCCCTCAAAATTTACTGTAGCTCAAGAAGGAGAATAACTTCTATCAGTGAGCACTGGTCAGAAAGGATGTCAATTGTGGAATGGCCATTTCTATCTCTCTTTGTTCTGGATTAGAGAGTCTTCAGCTCTGGTTGCATCTCTTCTGCTTTTTAATCATAAGTGTGCTTTGGGACTCTTGGTCTCTCTAGTCAATTGCATAATAGATTCTTCCTCAACCCAGCACTGTCTAGGCAACTTCAGAACGTTTTACATAGAACAGTAGTGATACAGGTCACGAGGGGTTATTAGGTTGACATGGGCCTCTGGGCTCAGGCTCTGTTTTACAGACCAGATTGTGGTGGACAACATGCTAAACATGACCACCCCTTGGTTCTACTGACCTTCTTTGAGGGTATTTGCTTGCTACTAATAGACATTGCCCCATACATTGTGATGTCATGAATAGATGTAGATACCTTGTTCTTTTGAAGAGACATATAACATTAATGGTGCTTGAGCAGCAGAAACAACATATTCTTCCATCACTTTTTAGTTGGCTATTTGTGCAGGAGCCTTATAGGTATCTATATTTATTCTTTGTAATCTTTATGGGTTTCTGGGTCTTAGTGGCATTAGTGAGACTTGGTAGTAGGAATGGATGGAAGAAACTACAGGATCTTACTATGCAGAGTGTTTTTCCAGCAACCTGCACAGCCGGATCCAGATGGAGAAGAGAGTCATAAAAAAGAAGTTGGTCACATTGAAGCAGGAGAGCAACGTGGCACAGCTTGATTGTGCAGTTCTATAGAACTACCTCCTTGACTTGAACCTTGGAAATAATGACAAACAGGAGAAGACCAGCAACCCGCGGACCCAACAAATTACCCTAGGGACAAGCAGCTGAGTCATATTAACATTGTCTGATACCACTGGCCAGTTTGATACATATTTTCTATCCCTTACCACCTTCCTAATTACACTCGAACCAGCCAACCACCTCATTTATTATAGTTTTTTATTGCTCTGTCTATGCACATGTGTCCTGGGAAGTTAGGCACCTGTGAGGAACTGAATAATTGGCAAGTATACCTTGCTACACTTTTTGAACTGCAGTCTAGTAATGGTGACAGCTGAATAACATGTTATATTACAGCATGCACTTTAGATAGACTGGATGTAATGCAGAAATTTGAAGAAATTCTAGGGCCTGGGAAAAAGGTCATGCAGGTATCATACATCTTCCTAAATTGAAAGCACCATCCAGGGATAAAAACCAAGTGCAACTGTCAACTGTGTGCTTGTTTGTGTGTTTGACCTGGGTGGCATGTGGCCTTCTTCTTTCTTCCTGCAACCCAGTGAGGTATTCTTCCATTGCCCTGTTCTTGATTTCCACTGGAGGAAGTCTGAGTAGCAGCTTGTCAGCCCACGTTTCTGTGAGGGTTTGTGGATGTCTTCCCGTGCCTCTAGGGTTAGCAGCCAGGATTTGAGGTAAAGTTCAATATTGACTAGAAAATACAACTGAGGTGTTAAGAGCCAGCAATCTGACAGGTGGCATGCATGTCCCTAACAAATCTGTGTTTCAATAACTGCTTTCTTCCCCCATGTCTCAAATCTGTAAGAGAGCTGGATTGGACACATTCCAGGAAGACAGCCTCTTGAAGAATGAGTTGCTTTCTCAGGAATTCCCTGCTGACCAACAGATAAAGCACTTTTAGATGAATATTCTTCCTCTTAGGTCATTTCATCAGTGTTAAGAGACCATAACTTTATATATCTGTAAGCCAGCTTTTCCGGTTGAGGAATTAAAACCTTTCATGAACTGACACCACAACTTCAGGGAACACTGAGTTTACTGTCTTGTCATCAAGTGTTATGGAGAGAAACAGGCTCCAGTACTGTGCTTCTAGATGGTTAGTAAGAGGCAGCTGTGTAGAAACATTTTTTCTTATGGTCTTCATTGAATAATTTTTTACTTGTTTAGTTTTTCTTCATGTTAAAATTAGTTATATGGAATTGTTCCAGTTTTTCATTTTTGATAAGACTTTTCTGTAAATTGTCCATTAAAAGCCTGATTTTTGAACATTGTATTGCTTATGAATAAAATTTATTTGTAACTCTTGACTCTGAATGCCATCTTCCTTATTTAAGGCTTTTGTCCCCTCCTGTAGTCCTAGAACTCACAACTACAGATGGATTCCCAAATGTTCCTCGCAGCCTGATCTAACTAGTGATTTCAAAGCCACTAAGGGATACAAACAGTAATAGTGTCGTTTGTTACCATAATGAGCCTTATTCAATGAACACACAATAAACGATGTAATCACTACCATACTTTGTCCATGAAGCCATGGGTTTTGGTAATCGTAATATATATCTGTCTACAACACACTTTCATTATTGACCGTGTCCATCAGATACTGAGTAATATGGAGTCATTGCTGTCCAGCTGCTGAGGATATGACAACAATCATAAAGGAATATAGAAGTGATCCTAATTGAGAACCATGGGCTTCAATTTTTCTTGCAATAGAGCATCAATATTAACCAAGACATAATGAGTTTCCAAGGCAAGTTAAGAAATAGGTTTTGATAAAAGCTGTTGCCCTTGACCATACATTTGCTGTGTTTTTGTGTTGCCCATTAGATTTATTTTAACATTCATGTCAATGGATGTTTTTCTACTGTATGTCTATGGCCCCTACTGAGTGCAATTCTCTTAGATTTCAAAAGAAGGAATCATATTCCCTGTTCTAAAAGATTGTTCAGCCCCATGTAGTTATTCCAAGAAAGCAGCAGAAGCCCTAACCTGTGAGTCATCACCACAACTCCTGCAGGTGGCTTTTGTCCTTCCAGGGCATGTGCTGTGTTAGGTGAACAGGCTCACCTCCAATTAGGTGGAGAGATATCAGGAGATGTATATGTACAGTTGTTTGAGTTGTGCATGATCAGTGTCTCAGACTGCTAGGTATGCATGCAGTGATCTGGTGTACTTACTGCTCATTGAGAGTTAGGATCATCTTCCAGCATCAATGACTTTCAATATTAGATCAGGTCTTTTAGCTCTTGGTCTATGTTGAAAATATATATTATGCGTATCTGATAAAATACAGTAGAGAAAATAGACTCCTGTAGGCCAGACTGGCATAATTAATCCTCTTGAAACATAGCAAGAAAACTGTCTTAACCTAAGCAGTTTTGTGAGTTTTGAGAGCATCCTTAGTGAATGGAGACTGAAGCTGTGTATACATGTTTCTTTTAGATAGCATGCCTGTGCAAGCCAAGAAGCTAGGAGGGACAGTTCAAGTTGCCCTTTTGCCATGGCAGATCTGGGAGTATATTGAGAAGGTATTTTTTTTCAGGTCACTGTTTTCCAATTTAAGGAATTGATCTGACGTAGTGAGACTGGAAGTGACTCAGAGAGTTAAAGTGTAGAAAAAATTATCTAGTATATCCAAAAACA
The DNA here is from genome assembly GCF_021556685.1 of Rattus norvegicus. NCBI lineage: Eukaryota > Metazoa > Chordata > Mammalia > Rodentia > Muridae > Rattus > Rattus norvegicus. Next base: position 11,704,698 of record NC_141546.1, on the reverse strand, counting down.
AGTGCTGTCACTCCAGGGCTTTGAAAATCTCATCAGCTACAGAAGCAGGGTAGAGGCTTTTGTTACTCTCTGGCTTAGGTCCGGTAGTCATTAAGTGCTGACTCTGCCACAGAAAGAGAGCCATCCTTATCATGATAGAAACTAGTTATAACTAGAATTACATCACAGTATCACAATATTACTGCATTTGGGAGTCTCCTTGACTATCATAGAACCTGGAAGAGGCCAGTGTCTTGCTAAGTATATTCATGTCCCAGTGTTCACAACAGTGTGTGTTTTTTTTTCTGTTAATGCTACCAGATGCATACAATATCTTTGATTTTTTTAAATGGCCCTTGTGACGTGAGACAATAGTTCATATCAGCACTTACCCGAATAAGGGGTCAGTAAAGTACAGTGCAGTAGGTGGGTCCTTCTTTTACTTCCCATATATCAAAACATTTCTGGTCTTCTGAGCAGTTTGAGAGCCATTGTCAAGTCTCAATCTTAAGATGGCCACATTGTCAGGTGACTGCCTTCTTACTACCTGCCCTGTAATTGTTGTAGAAGATAAATAGGTTTCCAGCCTCTGGATGTAATTCATTTTTACAGTATTTGCCCAATCTGCTCAAAGCCCTAGTTCGCAATCTATTCCTCTGTTCTCTAGAGCAAGAATATAAGGAATTCCGTTGCAAATGAAGTAAAGCCTCCTACAAGAGTAGGGTCTGTAAATGGGATTTTAAGGCACTCTAGTATCCAAGTTCCAGACAACTCCCTCCCTCCATTCTATGATTGGTGTATTTTCATTAAAATTCAATTTATTCTTGCACTGGGAAGAATGTGCACTATGTAAGGTAACACATGGAGAGAGAGAGAGAGAGAGAGAGAGAGAGAGAGAGGGAGAGAGAGAGAGAGAGAGAGAGAGAGAGAGAGAGAGAGAGAGAGAGAGAGATTGAACACATAAATACAAATAAAAACCTTGTGAAATACTTTGGCTGACAGAGCTGAACTCCCAGAAATGCAGATAATCCTGAGACCTTAGGACAGATCACCACTTCTGCCCACTTCTTCACACATTCCCAGCCCCAGGGGAAACTACAAAGTACCTCGGAGTACAGGAATAATAGGAGGAACCACCTGGAGGAACCTGCTGGTTTCTTGTTGGATCAGGAAATGAACTGATTGAGTACCACAGCTCCCTGCCCCTGAATCCTGTGGGAGGAAGTGTTGGACCCTCAGAAGTCCAGATATTCCTGAAAACTCAGAGGAGACAACTACTTTCTGCTAATATGTCTTACCCAGAGGAAATTGCCTAGAGACATCTGTGAGCCATAGGGACAGGGACCTTGGAGCAGTCAGGTGCAGGACCCATCAGGTTTCTGCCTGAGCCTAGAGCTGAAATCCAGTCACCCAGAAGATGCAAAGAACCCAGATTTCCTTCAAGAGAGGAATGGTTACAGAAATGTGGTACATCTACAAAATTGAGTACTTCTCAGCTATTAAAAACAGTGAAATTATGAAATTTGCAGGTAAATGGATGAAACTAAAAAATGTCATCCTGAGTGAGGAAAACCAATCACAAATAAACACTCAAGGTATATACATAGTGATAAGTGCATACAAGCACAAAAGCTCAAATTACCCACAGTACAATCCACAGAATACAAGAAACTCAAGGAGAAGACAACTAGAGTGTGGTTTATTCAGTCCTTCTTAAATGGGGGAAAAATATTCATGGGAGGGAATATGGAGACAATGTTTGGAGCAGAGAATGCAGGAATGTCCTTTCAGGTCATGCCCTAAGTGGGGATCCAGCACATACATGCATACATACATGCATACATACATACATACATACATACATACATATTCACACACACACACACACACACACACACACACACACACACACACACACACACATGAAAGGATCCTGATATACAAGTCTCCTGAGAGGCTCAGTCAAACCAAGACAAACACAGAGGTGACCACTAGCAGCAAACCATCGACTTGAGAATTGGGTCCCTATTGAAGGAATTAGAGAAAGTCTGGAAGGAGGTAAAGGGGATTGCAAACCCTTAAGTACAACACTGCCAATGAACCAGAATCCCAGGGAGTAAAGCACTACTGAAAGGTTAGACATGGACTGACCAATGGCTGCAGCTACATATGTAGCAGAGGATGACCATGTTTGGCACCAATGGAAAGAAACCTCCAGTGTAGGGGAATGTCAAGTAGGAGAGGGAGGAATGGGTGGTGTTTGGGGAGGGGGAGCATGCTTATAAAAGACGGGGAACATGGAGGGATAGTGGGCTTATGGATGAGAAAATAGGATAGGGAATAACATATGAAATGTAAAAAAAATCCAGTAAAAAAGCACATAAAATAAGAAAACAAAGATTAAAAGAAACAAAAGAAAAAAGACAAAATAATAATAAGTACAATCTGTGAGGTCTCAAATTGTAGTTTTTTTGTGAAAAAGAAAAGTATGTCAATAAGTAAAGAAGGCAGCAGATGGAGATGGTCACAGTGCTTTCTGTAAATAGAGGAAATGAACACAAAGCTAAAGAATTGGTTTCATGCCTTGACCTAGAGGTGCAAACAGCAAGAAAGGTGGGAAGTTGTAAGTTGGTGGAATGGGAAAGAAGAGTTTCCTGTGGGAAATATGGATGAGGGGGAACATAAATATCACTACAGATGTTAGAGAATACATAAGGAGCCATACATGATGTATAGTTAAATTGTACATAATATCAATATATAGATATACAGATAGATAGTTTAAATAAAGTTATGCACTTGGGGCAATAATGCTCCCCTAAGAGCCAGGGATCATATCATGAAATCACTAAGGCTTGGCATGAGAAATCTCTTCTCTAACTGTTCCTCAGAGGAATATAAGAGACTTCAAAGAAATAAATATTGCCATTGACTTCCTTCCAGAATTAGAAGGTAAGACCTATCACTCAAGGCACCAGAAACTTTAGACACTGGACTTGGAAATATCAATCCAGAACAAACCAAGAAGTCTCCTCCCTGAGAAATGGGTCACATTTTTTGAGAAAGTGTTAGGTAAGTTCTCATTGGAAAGGAGCAACTAGAAATCTTACACAGCTGCAAATTTGTGAAGCACAAGCATGACAGGACCAGAAAGGTATCCACAAAGTTCAATAGGGAGACTTTTGCCATTGGGATAACTGACAGTTGTCTAATTGGAATTAAGGCCCACTCAAAAGTAGGACATTCATTCTTATGTTATAAACCTATCAAACTACCCATGACTGGAAATATCACGAACTGTAGAAAAGAACCGGCAATTGGCAGTTTCCTAAACCAATATAATTTCTTTATGATTTCTAAATAATTATTTTTATACTACAGAGGAATATATCTCTCACCTTCATCCAAAACATTTGTTTTTGCAAAATATGAGACTATTACAAAGATCCACAACCTATGATAAATGAGGTAATAAATTCCTGGGTTACACAACCACATCTGATGTATCTGTAATGCTTATGGAAAATTGTGGAAGAGGGGACAGAAAGAATGCAAGATTTTAAGTCACATATTGACTCTTTAGAGCAGTAGTTCTTCAACCTCCTAATGCTTCAGCAATTTGACATGTTTTTTCATGATATGGTGATCTGCTCCAAACCCAAAACTATTTCCACTGTTGCTTCTTAACTAATTTTGCTATTATTTTAATTCGTGAGATAAGTAACCGCATTTTTCTATGGTCTTAGGTTAAGCTTGTGAAGGAGTTGCAACCCGAAGTGTGAGATCATCTGCTTAATATGGTAATGATGAAATGGTCAAGCTTTCAGCACAGAGCCTGAGTTCATAGGTCTAACAAGGACTAACCTCTCTTCCCCTCAGAAGACTGAATGATGAATGAATGAAAAGAACATGGTTACAGGCACTCAAGCAGCATGTCCTCTGCGATCCAGACACTGCCCGGACCTGAAGGGACCTGGTCAACAGTTCTCTGCACCCAAATCCACTGGGAGGAAGAGCTAGACCTTCAGAGGGGCAGACACACCTAGGAAACCAGATTTCTGACTGCAGAGAAAAACACCTAACGCCATTGGTGGCTAAGGAAAAAGGTGGCGCAGGCCCTCCTGGTTGCCAGGCTCACAGAGACCTCAAAAGCAGAACCCCACGAGCAATTTCAGATGCGGGACCACAGGTAAGACCAACTTTTCTCCTCCAAGCGACCTGCCGGGTGGACTCAGGACACAGGCCCACAGGAAGAGCTGAAGACCAGTAGACAGTAAAGACTACAAGCCCGAAAGCAGAACACTGTGTTCCCATAACTGCCTGAAAGAAAACAGGAAAACAGTTCTACAGCACTCCTGAAGCTCAGGCCTATAGGATGGTCTAGCCCCTGTCAGAAACAGCAGAACAATATAAAACGAGAGTCAACCTGATGGCAAGAGGCAAGTGCAGGTACCCAAGCAACAGAAACCAAGACTACATGGCATCATCAGAGGCCAATTCTCCCACCAAAGCAAACACTGAATATCCAAACACACCAGCAAGATCTAGATTTAAAATCACATTTGATCATGATGCTGGAGGACTTCAAAAAAGACATGAAGAACTCCCTTAGAGAAATGCAGGAAAACATAAATAAACAAGTAGAAGCCTATGGAGAGAAATCAAAAAATCCCTGAAAGAATTCCAGGAAAACACAATCAAACAGGTGAAGGAATTAAAAGTGGAAATAGAAGAAATAAAGGAAGCAAAAGTGGATATAAAATACCAAAGGAAGAGACAAGGAGCCGTAGATACAAGCATCACCAACAGAATACAAGAGATAGAAGAGAGAATCTCAAGAACAGAAGATTCCACAGAAATCATCAACATAACTGTCAAAGTTAATGTAAAACAGAAAAAGCTACTGGTACAAAACATACAGGAAATCCAGGACTAAATGAGAAGATCAAACCTGAGGAGAATGGGTATAGGAGAGAGTGAAGACTCCTAGCTCAAGGACCAGTAAATATCTTCAACAAAATCATAGAACAAAACTTCCCTAACCTAAAGAAAAAGATGCCCATAAACATACAAAAACCTACAGAACTCCAAACAGATTGGACCAGGAAAAAAAGTCCTCCTGTCACATAATAGTCAAAACACCAAATGCACAAAACAAAGAAAAATATTAAAAACAGTATAGGAAAAATGTCAAGTAACATATAAAGGCAGACCTATCAGAATAACACCAGATTTCTCACCAGAGACTATGAAAGCCAAAAGATCCTAGACAGATGTCATACAGACCCTGAGAGAACACAAATGCCATGTTACTGTATCCAGCACAACTATCAATTAACATAGTTGGAGAAACCACGATATTCCATGACAAACCAAATTTACACACTATCTTTCTACAAATCCACAGCTACAAAGGATAATAAATGGTAAAGCAAAACATAAGGAGGCAAGCTACTCCCTAGAAAAAGCAAGAAACTAATTGTCTTGGCAACAAAACAAAGAGAAGAAAAGCACAGAAACATAATCTCACATCCAAATATGAATATAAAAGGAAGCAATAATCACTATTCCTTAATACCTCCTAATATCAATGATCTCAACTCCCCAATAAAAAGACATAAATTAAAAAACTATATATGCAATGAGGACCCAGAATTGTGCTGCCTACAGGAAACACACCTCAAAGACAAAGACAGACACTACCTCAGAGTGAAAGGCTGGAAATTTCCAGGCAAGTGGTCTGAAGAAGCAAGCTGGAGTAGCCATTCTAATATCAAATAAAATCCATTTTCAACTAAAAGTCATCAAAAATGATAAGGAAGGACACTTCATATTCATCAAAGGAAAAATCCAACAAGATGAACTCTCAATCCTTAATATCTATGCACCAAATACAAGGGCACCTATATACATAAAAAAAAAACTTACTAAATCTCAAAGCACACATTGCACCTCACACAATAATAGTAGGATATTTCCACACCTCACTCTCATCAATGGAGAGATCATGGAAACAGAAATTAAACAGAGACATAGACAGACTGAGAGAAGTCATGAACCAAATGGACTTTACAGATATTTATAGAATATTCTATCCTAAAACAAAAGGATACACCTTCTTCTCACCACGTCATGGTACTTTCTCCAAAACTTTCCATATAACTGGTCATAAAACAGACCTCAACAAATACAGAAAGATAGACATAATCCAATGCATCTTATAAGACCACCATGGACTAAAGCTGGAATTCAATAACAATAAGGGAAGAACTCTCACATATGCATGGAAGTTGAACAATGCTCTACTGAACAATAACCTGGTTCTTAGAATTTAAAGAAAATGAAAGTCCAACATACCCAAACTTATGGAACACAATGAAAGCTTTGTAAAGAGGAAAACTCATAGAGCTGAGTGCCAGCAGAAAGAAACATGAGAAAGCAAATGTCAGGAGCTTGACAGCACACCTCAAAGCTCTAGAACAAAAAGAAGAAAACACACCCAGGAGGAGTAGAAGGCAGGAACCAAAAGTTGGTTCTTGGAGAAAGTCAACAAGATAGATAAACCATTAGCCAGACTAACGAGAGGACACAGAGAGTCTGTCCAAATTAACAAAATCAGAAATGAAAAGGGAGACATAACTACAGAATCAGAGGAAATTCAAAAAATCATCAGATCCTATTACAACAGCCTATGTTCAATAAAACTTGAAAATCTGCAGGAAACGGACAATTTCCCAGACAGATACCAGGTACCGAAGTTAAATCAGGAACAGATAAACCAGTTAAAAAACCCCATAACTCCTAAGGAAATAGAAGCAGTCATTAAAGATCTCCCAACCAAAAAGAGCCCAGGTCCAGAAGGGTTCAGTGCAGAATTCTATCAGACTTCATAGAAGACGTCATACCAATACTATTTAAACTATTCCACAAAATTGAAACAGATGGAGCACTACAGAATTCCTTCTATGAAGCCACAATTATTCTTATACCTAAACCATACAAAGACCCAACAATGAAAGAGATCTTAAGACCAATTTCCCTTATGAATATCGACTCAATAAAATTCTGGCAATCCAAATCCAAGAGCACATCAAAACTATCATCCACCATGATCAAGTAGGCTTCATACCAGGCATGCAGGGACGGTTTAATACATGGAAAACCATCAACATGATCCATTATATAAACAAACTGAAAGAACAAAACCACATGATCATTTCATTAGATGCTGAGAAATCATTTGACAAAATTCAACACCCCTTCATGATAAAAGTCCTGGAAAGAATAGGAAATGAAGGCCCATCCCTAAACATAGTAAAAGCCATATACAGCAAACCAGTTGCTAGCATTAAACTAAATGGAGAGAAACGTGAAGCAATCCCACTAAAATCAGGGGCTAGAAAAGGCTGCCCACTCTCTCCCTACTTATTTAATATAGTTCTTGAAGTTCTTGCCAGAGCAATCAGACAACAAAAGTAAATCAAAGGGAAGAAAAGAAGAAGTCAAAATATCACTATTTGTAGATGGTATATTTAACTGATCCCAAAATTTCCACCTGAGAACTACTAAACCTAATAAACAACTTCAGCAAAATGGATGGGTATAAAATTATATCAAATCAGTAGCCTTCCTCTACACAAAAGAGAAACAAGCCGAGAAAGAAATAACGGAAAAAACACCATTCATAATAGTCCCAAATAATATAAAATACCTCAGTGTGATTTTAACCAAGCATGTAAAAAAAATCTGTATGATAAGAACTTCAAGCCTCTGAAGAAAGAAATTGAAGAAGACCTCAGAAGATGGAAAGATCTCCCATGCTCATGGATAGGCAGGATTAATATAGTAAAAATGGCCATTTTACCAAAAGCGATCTACAGATTCAATGCAATCCCCATCAAAATACCAATCCAATTCTTCAGAGAGTTAAACAGAACAACTTCCAAGTTCATCTGGAATAACAAAAAGCCCAGAATAGCTAAAAGTTTCATCAACTATAAAAGCATTTCTGGGGGAATCACTATCCCTGAACTCAAGCAGTATTACAGAGCCATAGTGATAAAAAACTGCAGGGTACTGGTACAGAGACAGACAGAAGGACCAGTGGAATAGAATTGTAGACCCAGAAATGAACCCACACACATAGGTCACTTGATTTTTGACAAAGGTGCCAAAACCATCCAATGGAAAAAAGATAGCATTTTCAGTAAATGGTACTGATTCAACAAGAGGTCACTATGAAGAAGAATGCAGATCAATCCATGCTTATCACCCTATACAAAACTTAAGTCCAAGTGGGTCAAGGACCTCCACATCAAACCAGATACACTCAAACTAATAGAAGAAAAAGTTGGGAAGCATCTTGAACACATGGGCCTTGGAGAAAATTTCCTGAACAAAACACCAAGGGCTTATACTCTAAGATCAAGAATCGACAAATGGGATCTTATAAAACTGCAAACTTCTGTAAAGCAAAGGACACTGTAGTTAGGACAAAAGGACAACCAACAGATTGGGAAAAGATCTTTACCAATCCTAAAACTGATAGAGGGCTTATATCCAAAATATACAAAGAACTCAAGAAGTTAGACTGCAGGGAGACAAATAACCCTAAAAAAATAGGGGTTCAGAGCTAAACAAAGAATTCACAGCTGAGGAATGCCGAATGGCTGAGAAACCCCTAAAGATATGTTCAATGTCTTTAGTCATAAGGGAAATGCAAATCAAAACAACCCTGAGATTTCACCTCACTCCAGTCAGAATGGCTAAGATCAAAAACTCAGGTGACAGCAAATGCTGGCAAGGATGTGGAAAAAGAGGAACACTCCTCCATTGTTTTTGGGATTGCAAACTGGTACAACCATTCTGGAAATCAGTCTGGAGGTTCCTCAGAAAATTGGACATTGAACTACATGAGGACACAGTTATACCTCTCTTCGCCATATACCCAAATTATGCTCCAACATATATAACCAAGACACATGCTCCACTGTGTTTATAGCAGCATTATTTATAATAGCCAGAAGCTGGAAAGAACCCAGATGCCCTTCAACAGAGAAATGGATAGAGATAATGTGGTACATCTACACAATAGAATATTACACAGCTATCAAAATCAACGATATTATGAAATTCATAGGCAAATGGATGGAACTGGAAAATATCATCCTGAGTGATGAAACCTAATTACAGAAAAGCACAAATGGTATGCACTCTTTGTTAATTGGATATTAGCCCAAATGCTCGAATTACCCTAGCTGCACAGAACACATGAAACTCAAGAAGGATGACTAAAATGCGAATGCTTCACTCCTTCTTTAAAAGGGGAACAAGAATACCCTTGGGAGGGATAGGGAGGCAAAGTTTAGAACAAAGGCAGAATCAACACCCTTTCAGAGCCTGGCCCACATGTGGCCCATACATATACAGCCACCAAACTAGATAAGATGGATGAAGCAAAGAAGTGCAGGCTGACAGGAACCGGATGTAGATCTCTCCTGAGAGACACAGCCAGAATATGGCAATAGTAAGGCAAATGCCAGCATTAAACCACTGATCTGAGAACAGGAATCAGAGAAAGGACTGAAAGAGCTTGAAAGTGCTGGAGACCTCATATGAACAACAATGCCAACCAACAAGAGCCTCCACGGACTAAGCCACTACCCAAAGACTATGGACATGGACTGACCCTGGGCTCCGACTTCATTGGTAGCAATGAATAGCCTACTAAGGGCACCAGTGGAAGTCTTGATCCTGCCAAGTCTGACCCCACAGTGAACGGAATGTTGGGGGTAGGGAGGTAATGTGAGGAGGATGGTGAGGGGAACACCCTCATAGAAGTGGAGGGGGAGAGGTTAGGGGGATGTTTGCCTGGAATCTGTGAAATGTAATAACAATTGAAATGTAAATAAGAAATACCCAAATTAACAAAAATGGGGAAAAAAATAAATCTCTCAACCTAAGTTTGATTTCCTATCATCTGCCAGTGTAAAAAGTGGCTCCTGCAAGTTTTGCTCCAGTTACCAGGGCAGCACGCAAATGCACAGAAATCATGAAATACTAACTTGTAGAGATGATATATCCTATGAAACTGTGATCCCATAGCAACAGCAGCTGCCTACCTTGGGCCTGCTCAATACAGTCTATCAACAGACATAAATAGGAAGCCATGTGACCACATCCATCCCTGTACATTTTTAAGCTACTGAGAGATTCTATATGTGCTTAGTATTTTCACGTCAACTTGACAAAAGGTAGAGTCATGTAAGAGAAGGAGGTCTCTATTAAGAAAATGTAGATTGCTCCTGAGAGACACAGCCAGAACACAGCAAATACAGAGGCGAATGCCAGCAGCAAACCACTGAACTGAGAATAGGTCCCCTATTGAAGGAATCAGAGAAAGAAGTGGAAGAGCTTGAAGGGGCTCGAGACCCCAAAAGTACAACAATGCCAAGCAACCAGAGCTTCCAGGGACTAAGCCACTACCTAAAGACTATACATGGACTGACCCTGGACTCTGACCCCATAGGTAGCAATGAATATCCTAGTAAGAGCACCAGTGGAAGGGGAAGCCCTGGGTCCTGCTAAGACTGAAGCCCCAGTGAACTAGTCTATGGGGGGAGGGCGGCAATGGGGGGAGGGTTGGGAGGGGAACACCCATAAGGAAGGGGAGGAGGGAGGGGGATGTTTGTCCGGAAACCGGGAAAGGGAATAACACTCGAAATGTATATAAGAAATACTCAAGTTAATAAAAAAAAATATAAGAACATTCAAAAAAAAAAAAGAAAAGAAAATGCCTCCATAAGATCTAGTTGCAGGCATGGCTGTAGGACGCTTGATTGACTGTGACTGATGGAAGAGGACCCAGGCTACTGGTTGTGAGTCCACCTCCTTACTGTAGCAAGCAGGCTGAGCACTCCATAAAGAGCAAACCAGTATGCAGAACATCTCTATGGCTTTGTTTTCAGTTTCTGCCTCCAGGTTCCTACCCTAAATTATTTCAGTGATAGAATAAGATGTGGAAATGTAAGCCATATAAACCTCTCTATACCAGTTTGCTTCTGGTCGTGGTTTTTCATCATAGCAATAGAAATGTAAAGGAGGATGACCCTCTGAAAGTAAGTAATTGACACACAGAGACATCAATTTATCAGCACAAAGATTTAGTACACCAGAGGGGCAAGAAATTGTAGAAAGTATGCAGACAGGAAGCAGATGTTTGGGTGGTGGGGGGAGTGTTGTTATTGTTGAGGGTTTTGTTGTTGTTGTTGTTTTGTTTTATGTTCTTTGTTTTGTCGTTTTTGTTTCGTTTTGTTTTGTTTTGTTTTTGAAGGAATGGGTTTTTAAGGGTAAAGTTAGGGAACAAATCCATGCTAGGCTGAATTAGGAAATCCTGACTGGACATATAGCCAAATAAAAATTAATTTTGATTGTTGGACTTTGGTGTTTTGTCTCAGAAATGAGTCAGTTGTTATATAAAAGAATGGACCTCAGTGGCTAGCTTTAGCGATGTAATCTAAAGGTATTCAGCATAAGAGAGGGAAAGAGGAAAGGTGAGCACTAAGGTCAGTTAGAAAGTTTCAAGTAAGCCTAAGAATATTGGGTGGGGCTTCCATGAGTAACAGAAAATATGCAAACGTGGGAAATTGCTGGGATGTGTGTAGTAGGGGTGGGAGTGAGACAGAAATCAGAATGCAGTACATACATGTACAAAACTGGTCAATTTAATTGGTAAATGAAATGTAACTCTTCTCAAAAAACATTGTAGGATGACATTCTCTACTGGTTTCTGTCACTACTATGCCCAATTTTCTGCCAACATCCGTAAACTCCTATTTCCTCTGCCTAATGTGTTTGAGTTTTGTTTTGTTCTTGAAGTGATATATAGCATCTGCTCACATTTAAGTTCCACTATGTGTACTTGTGTACATGTGGAGACCTGAAGAAAATATCAAGAGTCCTGCTCTATCACACCTTCCACAAAGACAGGACCTCCCATTAAATGTGGAGTTGGCTAGCAGTACACTCTCCCATCCATCCCAAACATCAATAAAGCAATGGGCATAGACAGACAAACCCAGCTTGTGTTTGTTTTATCTTGGAATGGGAGATCTCATCCACCTAGCTACTGAGCCAACTCCCTTTGCTCTATCTCATTAAACCATGCAATTAACCGAAGTTCGACATTTCTGTCTCCATAGAGCTTGCTCACTTCTGATCAATCAGCTAGTCACTTACTGTACACATCACAACAAAACAAACAAGGGGGCAACATTTTTAGCAACTAGTCGCCCTTCAGGACCATATTCCTTCCTCCAATCGACAGTACTATCAGTTTTACACATGTTTAACAGTATGGATGTGTGGTGTAGGTGAAGACATTGCTTTTACTTAAGCAGTGCTTACTACAGTGACCTTGACAGATAATGATGGTCGTCAGTTTGTCCGGACCTGTGATTAATTAAAAGGCACATCTCTAGTTGGGTCCGCCAGAGTATTTCCCAGTAAGGGTTTACTAAGGCATCTCTGGCAGCAGCTTTGCTAGATTTCAATCACGGCTGGTGAGCGCATCTGCTCTGCTGGCGCCAACAACAGTCATCTTCTCAGAAGTCAGACCCTGACATGGTCAGCCTTCCTGAGCCTACTGAAGACCAGCACCTCTCCTGAATCCTCCAGACCTTCCTTTGCTATTGCTGCATCCAGAGTTGGGGGACTAAGCCTAAGACTCCACAGAGAATAGATATTCACTGTTAAACTTAGTCACTCTAATAAACCCCCTCTTAAATTTTATTGATTCCAAGAGTTCTGTTCCTCTATAGAAACCAAATACAACTAGATATTAAGAAAAAATATACTTCAGGCTTGGGCAAACCCTAATATAGGGTGTGATGAGGAAGCTGCAGTGGAGATTAGAAATCAGTTCATTCCCAATAAAGCTTCAGAAGGAACCCAGCCAAGGAGCTCTTTAGCTGACCCAGGAGCTAGGCTATGTTTTTCTAGGTGACTTTCTCTTATGTTTTTGGTGTTGAGACTAGCCTTTAATGGCTGAGCCATCTCTCCAGCCTAGGTGACTTTCCCTTTAAGAAATAATAATTGTAGCATATTAATATTTTTGAGCACATTCGTGTATAAGTCAGGGGATAACTTATATGAATCTATTCTTTCTTTACACCATGTGGGCTCCTGAAAATTAAACTCAGTTTATTGGGCTTGCTAGCAAGTACCTTTCCCTGCTGAAGAATCTAAGTGGTTCTTTTTCTTTTTAAGCTTTGTTGTTGCTTTTTAAATATTTTTTTTTGTAAATTATGTGTATACACTTGTATCTGTATAAGGTGTGTGTATGTGGATGCAATTGCCCAGTTGCTGGCAGCAGCAGAGGGGATGCATTAATCAGCAGGGAGTAAAAGCTGGCACAGCTGCTGCCACAGATACCTTAGTCACTTCTTCCTGTAAATACTCTGATGGACCCAACTAGAGATGTGTCTTTTACTGAATCCCCAGTCCAGTAAAACTGACAACCACGACTAACGGTCAAATCCACTGTAGTAAGCTCTGTATTTGAGCCACCACACTGATATGGAACCTGGAAACCAAACTCGGATTCTCTAATTGCTGAGGCATCTCTCCAGCTGCCCTACCTAGTTTATTAAAATTGGAAAGCAATGTTGAGGCTAGAGCTATACATCAATAGGCAAAATGTTTGTTTAGCAAGCACAAAGCCCTGGACTTGACCGACAGCAATACATAAACCAGGTATTATGGAACACAGTTGGAAACTGGGCATCAGGTTGTAGGGCCAGGAGGATCAGAAGTACAAAATTACTCTCAGCTACACATCAAACTGAACACCAGCCTGGGCTACAGGAGACACTGTCCCCCCCAAAAAAAAATAAATGAATAATTTTAGAAGCTGTATACCTCTGTGGTAGAATGCATGTTTAACATATATGAGGACCTTAGTTTAATACACAGCTCAACAAAACAAAGGCATCCTAAAAACAGAGGCAATGTTTCTTCATGTCTTCAATTCAAACACCTTTAATTTCCTCATGGAGGTGGATCAAACAAACATTATTTGTACTTACATTAAAGCCGTGGGAGTGACTAGAGTCTAGGTTGTTGTCATCATTACACAATTCAGGCTTACCACTCCAGGCTTCTGCCTCCAAGGAACATGATCACTTGATTCTCCATAGGGAAGAATTCAAACAGCAGCATACTGCTTTACAAAGAGATCAAAACCAAATTTATTGTTTTACAAGCCCACAACGAACATGACTATCAACATGACACTTCTAAACTCACAAGTAGAATCACAACACCAAAACATACCCTTTCACTTTAAGTGCAATTTGTTCGTTGCATCTGGAACTGAATTTCAAGGTCATGCATAGTGGTAGCACAGACCTTGAGTCCCAGCTGCTTTCAGGCTGAGGCAAGAGGAGGACTTGAGCCCAGGAGCTTGAGTACAGCCTAGACAATACTACAGGTGGGACATCAAACACTCTGTCTCTAATGGGGGAAATATAAAAATTTTGTCAAGCGCTTTAATGCTGTGTAGATGTCTAGCAGAAAACACACTTTTACAAAAAATCAATAATCTGTGTAAACTACCGCCTCCTAGGTAACCATGCATCAGAAAAGACTTCTACCTTCCCAGACACTCTCAAAAGCCTAAGCTGTTACTCAGGAAATGGAAAGAGAGGTGCGAGTTCCAGGTGCAAGCCTAAACCATCAGCAAAACCCTGCCTGTCACAAAGAGCAAACTAACAAAATAATCCAATACAAGAGCAAACTAACAAAATAACCCAATACTTTATTCTAACCCTACAAAAAGGACCATGAAGAATGCTAATCTACATAACCAAAATATAAAGCAATCACAGCTCATCCCTCAAGATGGCAAATTAGTGTTAGCCTCATGACACCCCACGGCACTGTGAGGTGTTGATCTAAAGTCCTCAAACATGCAAGGCAAACAATCACTGAAACACATCACCCAGCCTTTTTGGTTGTTTTCTTGTCCCAGGTTCTCACTAAAGTCAGGCTATCCCGAAGCCATCATCTGCCTCAGCCTCTTCCGTGCCTGGGAGCACAGGTCTGCACACTCAGTCCCAACTTTCCAATCAGCCTGATAAAACCCCCTGTCATATATTCCACTACTCAAATAAGCAGCTCAAACTGCTACCAAGCAAGAAAGCGTTACCCCTCTAAATACATCCTGCTACACTGGTAATGCCAGCAGCTTCCTGTCCGATGGTGCAAAAATTGCACTATTTTGTGGGGTTTTTCAGGTTCTTGAAGACCTTGGGATGAACCAGTGCCTCAGATCTGTCAACCAGGACTAGCACTGAAAGCTACATCACCAGCCTTGACTTTATTAATTTCAGTTCTACCGCAAGAAGGGCCAAATATGAATTCTCATGCTATATGCAAAGGATAGGAGACAGAGGAGCCCACACAGTTTATATGACTACCCTAAACTATATATTTTAAATGTACTGATAGAATCACAACCTTCAATTACTTATTTTAAAATATAGTGTCAATCACATGAATTTTTTAAAGCCAAAGTTTACTTTCTTCTATACCACACAGCACTGATTGCTCTTAAGGACACATTCCTCCGTACAGGTAATGAATGAATGCTTTAGGATAAATTTCTCCTTCCACACCTGATCTAGCTGGTTGCTGGAAAAATGTATCATAGTTTGAAAATATAGCAAACAGGTGACAGCTCAAGACAGTTTTAAAGATTCAACTATGGCAGACAGATGGAATGTAAGGGGAGTGAGAAAACATGTACTAACCAAACACAAGACACCACAACACCCCCAGCAGTGGAACTTTTCACCTTGACATTCCTGAGTTGAACTGTACAGTTTGATCTGCTGTATTTTAGTAGCAGGGAAAGGAAAGAAAGGAAGGAAAGGAAAGAAAAGAAAGAAAGGAAAGAAAGGAAAGAAAGTTGGGACCTCAAATTTCCTAGGAGAAAAAAATTAACTAATTTACAAGGCTTAAATAAGATGGGGAAAATAATGTTCATTTGCTTGTCAGCTATTCAATTTTCACACTGTATCCAGGCTCCAACTGGGAATAAGGACTAATCTGGACCTAGAAAACAGCATTGCTTACTTCTGGAAGAATCACAAACAAGACAACAAACCATTCCATTGATACATCCACAGTGAGGTAAGCAAAAAAAGGACATTGACTAAGAGACCAAGATTTACACTCTTGACAAAACGGTAATGCAATGACAACACAGCAAATTACTGAGACCTCAGCAACCCCCCCCCAAATAAACTATCCATGGAAATTTGTTCTTCTTTTTTCTTTTTCTTTTTTTATTTTTCTAGAACCTAAAAACTATTTCAATTCTGCTACTCACATCACACAGCTGATTATGAAAATAAAGTTCAGTGTTTAGCTACTGTTGTGCTAACTACACGAAGAGGCACTGTGCCAGCCGGTATTAAAGATTTGCACTTTGTGGAGAAATTTTACCATATACCAGACACTGATGAAAAGCATACATTGCCTTGTGAATAGCTCTGTCCCAGCACTCCATGCTGTTGTTATGACCTTGTTGCTATGACTATCTTCCAATGTCCTTCCATCTTTCTATCAGACCAGCTCTTTCAGGATGGTGGGGAACATTAGATCAGTGAATTAAATGATTGTGGACCCACTGTCACATGTTTTTAAATCTTTTTTGGTTTATTTATTTTTTCTCCATATGTATTAACTTGGGTATTTCTTATTTACATTTTGATTGTTATTGCCTTTTCCGGTTTCTGGGGCAATATCCCACTAACCCCTTACCCTCCCCTTCTATATGGGTGTTCCCTTCCCTATCCTCCCCACATTACCACCCTCTCCACCACAATCATGTTCACTGTGGTTTCAGTCTTGGCAGGACCAAGGGGTTTCCCTTCCACTGGTGCTCTTACTAGGCTATTCATTGCAAACTATGCGGTTGGAGCCCAGAGTCAGTCCATGTCCATAGTCTTTGGGTAGTGACTTACTCCCTGGAAACTATGGTTGGTTGGCATTGTTGTTCATATGGGGTCTTGAGCACCTTCAGCTCTTTCAGTCCTTTCTCTGATTCCTTCAACGGGAGTTCCGTTTTCAGCTCAGTAGTTTAATGATGGTTTTCGCCTATGTATGTGCCTTATTCTGGCTGAGTCTCTCAGGAGAGATCTAACTCCGGTTCCTGTCAGCCTGAAATTTTTTGCTTCATCCATCTTATCTAGTTTGGTGGCTGTATTTGTATGGGCTACATGTGGGGCAGGCTCTGAATGGGCGTTCCAATGGTCTCTGTTCTAAACTTTGCCTCCTTATTCCCTCCCAAGAGTATACTTGTTCCCCTTTTAAAGAAGGATCTTGCTGTGAATTGAGTTCCTTTGTCAAAAGCAGTACAGTGTGGAATACCATGATGATGAAAATGTATACTGTAAGTCCGTGTATGATAGTTTTGGCAGAAACATTACCACATCTTTGTCTCAGTGTTTGTCTCTGCCATTGGCAGATCTGGCATTGAGCAACAGTTGTAGCAAAGTCAGCATCAGTGAACTGAAGTTCATGTTTTGAGCCCAAGAATAACCAGATTTCAGTCACCAGGGACACTTTGTTCATATGCCAATTGAGTAAACACAAGACTTGCTGTAGAAAGAGGCTGACTGTTCACATCTTATCCACTTGATTATTGAACTCCTCAGATGAAGTAACCTTTTGGTGCACATTTTCCTGGGACATAAATATCTTCACTTCCTTTGCCCACTTGAAGAGATCTATCCACATCCTTCTCCAGATGTCTTTCTCACCAACTTTTCAATAATGATCTTTCTAAGTCCCTTGACCATCAAGCTAGTCCACTGAATGCAGTCCTTGAGTCAGTGAACAATTCTTCTTCCAACCAAACTGGAAGACCATGTGTACTGCCTGAAGTTGTGTCCACTGTGAAGATTTCCTTCATATGTTTCTTTCAGTGTTGTGACAGAAAGGGGTTGTAATGCTGCAGCTGTCCACTTTTGGGTGGTAGCTGCATAATGTACAGTGCCAGCAGGAAAGCATATCCTAATTTTCTCTTCTTCAGTCAGCAGATCATAGGGAACACCCCATGAGGCTGTAAGCACATGGCTGGCAACAGATGACATTGTAAGAGGAATAGAAACATAGGCATTTGAGCTAATTCTTCATGTAACTTGCTTGTGTCTTCTGTACCTACTCTGTCCCATTCACATATATACCACTTCCACTTGATAATCGATTGCTGCTGTGTACATCCTACTTTATGACTTGGAGGGACTGATGAGTTTCAGCTCTTGAAGGTTAGTTCAGGTTGCATCGTAAATTAGTGTCCTATTAACTGTTACCACTAAGGCCCAATAGCAGGCCAAGAGCTGTTTTTCAAAAAAGTGAATAGTTGTATGCAGATGATGGTAGAGGTTTACTCCAAAATCTCAAAGGTCTCTTCTGTCTTTCACCTACATTGGCCTACCAGAGGCAGCATCTCTATCTGCCTCCGACCCCTCAAGTAACATCAGGACTGCTGGATTATGCACAGCAGCCTAGACCTATTTTAGGGCCCTCTCCTCTCCCAGGACCCAGAGAAAGCTAGCAGTTTTCTGATTCACTTGGTAAATGGACATGAGTAACACACCCAAATGAGGGATGTGTTGTATTCAGAATCCAAATAGACTCACTAATCATTGTGCTTCTTTCTTGGTGGTAGGAGGGGTCAGGTTCAATAACTTATCTTAAACCTTAGAAGGACTATCTCTGCATGTCCCACACCACTGGACTCCTAAAAATTTCACTGAGGTACATGATTCTTGAATTTTGGTTAGATTTACTTCCCATTCTCTGATACATATATGTAGGTTGATGTCATTATGCAGGTTAAGGCAGGTACAAAATAGAATGAGGCCTGCTGTTATACAAGAAGGAAGAATGGACAGCAGAAAAGTTTTAGAGGGAGGCAGAGACCGGCACGAAAGCAGAGAATGCAGCCAAGATAACTTGGAACAAGATGTTAAGATTTCACTCTGCACATTTATAGATTCTTATGACTATTGTTAAGGGATGGATGTGTACAGGATTTTGAATGTCTAAATGAGAAAACTATATCTTCTCTAGGTGGGTGATTTATATCCTTATCATTTGGTTGTAAGCTAATTGTGAGGATGTATTGTACACTGAGTATTTAACACATAAATCTGGTTGCTGGGTTAGAGTTTGTTGAGATATGTCTTTACAAGATCTTTGAGAGTTTGAACAGAGCCTGTGAAAAGAAGCCGTGCTAGGATACAAAATGCTTGGGGCTAGCATTGCATGGGGTCATGCTAGCATAACCTGCAGAACGCAATGGGAACAGGCTTGGTAACAACCCACTGAGGGGACTGTGTGTGAAATCCACTGACAGCAGAAGAGCAAGTGTCCACATATCCATGAAAGTGGTAACTCACAGGAACCAGGACATGGGTGCTTTTTAATTGTATCGCAACACACATATGTGCTACCCTTGATTCCAGAAATTTAATATTTCATATACATACAAAAATGCTGTCCAGGAAAGGACACACTTAAAGAATAGTTGACTGACAAACCCTTTCAAGTCAGAATATTCAGTCCTTCAAATTCTGTGTTTTAAAGGTCTGTCAGATGATACTGGGAGAGTGGGGTGAAGACTGATGCTCTTATATGTTGCTAGCAGGAGATTTTAGGGGTAGACAGT
The DNA here is from genome assembly GCF_021556685.1 of Rattus norvegicus. Lineage (NCBI taxonomy): Eukaryota > Metazoa > Chordata > Mammalia > Rodentia > Muridae > Rattus > Rattus norvegicus. Next base: position 11,684,981 of record NC_141546.1, on the reverse strand, counting down.
TGTCTCTTCAACTTGTCTCAGTTCAGAAAGTAGTGTTAGGTTTCCTATATTTTCAGATAGCATAGGTGTTTCTCAGATTTCAGTTTGGACTGTAGAATAATTATAGTCTCATAACTCACTCAGGCTATTTAACACTGAGGATTCATATATAATTAGAGAGCTTTCAGATAGTATGCAAGTTATCTAAGACAAAACACATAAATTTTAAGCTTTTATTAAGCTAAGGCAGATAACATAATATATTATTTAATTGACAAAAAGAATGGACTGGCTGTTCACAATTCATGCTTTACAATTACAGAATAGTAAGAGTTACGCTCAGCTTGCATTTGAGGAAAACTTAGTTTTTCAATTAGACAAAAATGTTGAAGTTTAGATTTTTGTCTTGATGTATGAGAATGCAGGTACAAGATAAGGCAAGACCTGTGATGGGACAGTATAAAAGTAAAGGAGGCACAGAGTTTTAAAGGCAGGAGATAGAGAGAAGAAAGACAAAGAAGAACAAAGATAGAGGAGAAAAATGAAGACCCTTAAAGGGCTACACATAGTTATGAATTTTTTATGAGGATGGATTTTTATACGCCAATCTGTCTTAGCTAGGTGGTCAGTATACATTAATATTAATTGGTTTAGATTTTATTGTGCTGTCATTTTGTGAGGTGAGGATTTATTGATATATTCTGATTGCTAAACTAGAAACTTATTGAGTTTTTACTCTAAAGGATTCCTGGGAGTTGTGACTATAACAAGAGTGGATGGATGGTGGGATTGTGAGCAGAGTCCACAGCAAGAAAGTTGAAAGAGAACAGCTACTGCAAGGCTCAGAGTGTAGCCAGCAGCACCAGGGTGGGATGGAGATTGTGGGCCTAGTGTTTGAGCTTTGCTGAATGAGATGAAAATACCACTCAGATGCCATGTGGCCTACCAAAACTGGCATTCATGTGGTTTTGTAGATTCTTTTTTTAGTATTTACCACTACATATTCTTTCAAATTGCTATCTGGAATTTGTCTAAATTAATCAAATTTATCCTTTTGCAACATGTTTGTGTGGGTATCATCAATCAGGATATAGAAAATATGAATCATATCATTTATACTGGCTGATTTTGTGTCTCAAACGTGACACAAGCTGGAGTTATCATAGAGAAATTCCTCCAGGAGATCCCACCGTCAGGCTTTTTCTCAATTAGTGATCAAATGGGGAGGGCCTATCCTATTGGGGGGTACCATAGCTGGCCTAATAATCTTGAGTTCTATAAGAAAACAAGTTGAAAAAGCCAGGGGAAGTAAGCCAGTAAATAGCATTTCTCCATGACATCTACATCCACTCTTGCCTCAAAGTTCCTACTCTGTGTGAGTTCATATTCTGATTTCCATTGGTGAAGAATGCATGTTGGAAGTGTAAGCTGAATAAACTCTTTCCTCCCTGATTTGATTCTTGGTCATGATGTTTTGTGAAGGAATAGAAACCCTGTCTAAGACACCATATGAGCATAAAATGGATAGTGATCATAAAACATCAGGACTAATAAAAGGCAGTTGTAATAAATATATTGATAATTGTGACAAAGAAGGGTTTCATTCAAAATTACATATTACTCTATAAAAACTCAGACACTTCCACAACAATAACTTTCACAGATATTATATCTAACAAAGCCCATTATTGTACCATAATAAAATATATAGATCATTTTGCAACATGCTTGTATAAAAATAATTATTAATATTATTTTGGTTTAATCTTACATTTTAAAACATTATTCATCTAATAAGTTTGAAAATGAATTCTATAACAGCAGTCTTCAATGATATCAGACTAATGCTGAGTGAAAGATTTTTTTCATACTTTATTGTGGATATAATGATTTTTTTATGAATACAATGGTCACTTCTGTATAAAAGGTTTCCAAATACAACTAAATATTGGGCTACCATGTGGGAAATGATCACTTGTGTATAAAAGGTTTCCAAATACAACTAAATATTGGGCTACCATGTGGGAATTCTCTTCTAATTAGTTAAGTTTCAACAAATTTAAATCCTTATAACTATATTTCTCATTTAAATAACATGTTTCTATATAAACACTCATAAAATTAATTACCTATCAAGTTAGTCTGGTACATGGATATATTTATTCAATATTTTACTTAAAGTTCTAGTGAGAGGAATTTAAAAAACAAATGTAGATCAAGTAGATACAAATTGGAAAGTTAAAATCAAAGTATTTTACATGATATGATAGTACACATAGGCAACAGAAAAAATTCCACCAGAGAATGCTACAGCTTACAAACAACATCTGCAAAATGGCAGCATATATAATTAACTCAAAAAATCAGGAACCTTCCTTTATACAAATGGTAAACTTGTTGAGAAAGACATTAGGGAAACAACACTCTTCAAAATAGCTACTAATCCTAGAAAATATCTTGGTATAGGTATTACCAAGCAAGTGAAAGATCTTTGTGAGAAGACCATAGAGTCTCTGAATATAGAAATCAAAGAAGATCTCAGAAGATGTAAAGATCTCCCATGCTTCTAGAGTGGTAGGATTAACATAATGAAAATATTTATTTTACCAAAAGAAATCTATAGACTCAATGCAATTCCTGTCATCATTGCAACACAATTCTTCACAAACAAGGATAGAGCAATTCTCACCTTCATTTGGAAAAACATAAAATCCAGGATAGCAAAAAGACCTTCTGGGAATCACCATCCCGGACCTCAAACTGTATTACTAGGAAAGAGTGACAAACATTTCATGATATTGGTGCAGAGACAGATAGATCAATCAGTAGAATAGAATAGAATAGAATAGAATAGAATAGAATAGAATAGAATAGAATAGAATAGAATAGAATACCCAGAATTAAGCATACACAAGTGTGGAATCTTGATCTTTGAGAAAGAAACAAAAATATACAATGATAAAAAAGGAAGCATATTCAATAAATGAAGCTGCTCTAACTGGCAGTCTGTAAGCAGAAAAATTAAAATAGATCCATATTTATCACTTTAAACAAAGATCAAGTACATGTGGGTTGAAGACAACCCACACTAAACCCAAGATACCTGGACTTTTGATGACAGGGGGAAAAATCTGCCAGGGGTACCCTGTTTCAGAGCTTTAGGCTATGGCCTCTTGAGATATGGCCAGTATGAGTACTGAGAGGCCCCCAACCCTGTTTCTTTGGTGCAAGAAACTTATGATGTCATTTCTGCAAATATGCTTAGTACTTATCATTCCCCTTATCTATTTACTCTTCATTATTTTTTCCTTTCTTGATTAAAACAGTCTTTGTTAGTGTGGCAAGACCTAGCAGGAGCCTGCTTGATAGCCAGGAACCAGATAATATACATAATATTAAAGTAAAATCTGTTCATGGATTCAAAAGAAATGTAACTGTAGAGGAAGCTCTCCAAATTTGGAGAAATTGTACACAATGTAAAGTTGGAAATTATTATAGTTACAACATCTTGGGAATCTTTAATAAGTTCTGGTTACTCACTCAAGGTGAAAATGAAAACAGCTTCGAGCCAAAGGCACACATGATTAAATCTTAAGCTGTTCCACCAGGCTTAGTCACAATTCTGTATAATAAAAACAGCACATTTTTATTACACAACTGAGGATGGAATAACATACATATATTTCCCAGAAAGTCAGCAATGCCTCCTTGGGTACAGGGATGATGGAAGCCCACTAGGAATACTCCAAACAGGTTAAGTAAGGATACCTCTGCAATTAGACAAACGGGGTCCTGGACGTTTGACCTGGATTAGAGATCTTTTGGAGTTAGGTTATGGGACCCAGTACTAGGAAAGGGATATTGGTAAAGGAACAAGGCCTTGGCTATATTTTTAAGATCGCCTTGGAGCACATTGTCATGGAACTGTCCTCCCCCCAAAAAGAATTAAATATCTACAAGAAGAATTAAAACAGAGAAACTTAGAATGGCTAGGAAAATTTAATACATTATATAAGTCAAGCACAGGGAAAATTACAAGGATTTCAGGGTTAGCAGTAGGACTACATGTTTGTCTTTGTATGAAACCATAATATCTCATACTTATCTGAAATACATTAACATTGATAAGATAATGCTTCCGCCTTCAACCTCTCTGGGGCCTGGCACTCAGGAGATATGAAAAATATGCTTGGTATAAAACTTTCAGGTTTTAGATTTAATAGTACCTTTGGTTGTTCTAAATCTCTGCTACACAGAATAATAAGAAAACATTGGCACAGGAATTTAGAAAAACATTAATGAACCCCCTATATGATGCATCTCAATATCCTTATATGACTTCAATGAAAGATATGGAATGACAAGTCAATGGAATATGAAAAGACAAGTCAAGAGTGAACACTGACTCATGAGTGCAGGAGCTCTCACTGGAAGAAAAGCCTATCAGCTTGTACCTGAAATTGTGTGTTTTCTTGTTCACATACCAGCTATCCCTAATTGTTGATGACCCCTGACTTGTGTTGAGGCTAGACTATGGCATAAGTGAATGAAGGACTATAGGGCAGTGAAAGTTACCCTGAGTCCTTGTTGAGGAGACTTGAACCCTGGAGATCCTGAATGGATGACAAGTATTTGCCTGACTCCCTGAAAACCAGGCCTGTCACTAACTTGCAGCACTCCATAGATATGGGGCAAGACCCCAAGACCATTCACAGGTAGAGGTTGTGACCACAGGTAATGTAGGCCGAAGAGAGATCTCCATTACAGTGAAGTACCTAAAGGCCTGGAAGCTTAACCAATGATATTTTCTTCCCAGAAACTCCTCCCTGGAAAAGGTATTTAATCTCTAGTCCAGCCCAAGAATTTGAATACAGTTTTACTCATCTACCTTCCACTGGACAACAAATGCCTTGAAACCATGGACTGCCTTTTTTTATTCAGATCTGCCATGGGGAGGGACAGAGAAGGCTTTCACTTAGACAGCCACTAACTACTCTCTGGTAGAAAGCCTCTCTACATACTCAGTCACTGCTGTCACCCAGAAACATCCACCAAGCCAAAGACTATCTTGATGGATCCATACAGAGCTCCCATTCTTTCTATCTCAGCCCTAGGTGAGATCATTCCCCTCAGGGCCCCACAAAAAATCTCAGATTTTAAGTGGCATCTCAGCAGTGCCTGGATGCCCAAGATGTGGAGAACCAGAATGGCCCAGTATCCCGGCAGGCCTATGGATGCTGGAGTCAGCACTGGATATATGTCACACCTCTGACCCACCTCAGACCTTGCTTGCCCACCCCTAGATCAGTGTCCTGTTGTTTCCCAGAGCTGGACACCCACCCAGTGGTTGCATGGCATAAGTGTGTTCTACTTTCAGAATCCTGCTTTCTTCCAGTGGCTCAGGTCCCAGAGGCAGAGCAGACACAGCCCCCTTACTTAATCCACAATTGGCACTTAATGTGGGGAAAACTAAGCTAAAGAGTATATTCAGTTGTGATCCACAGAGACCCACAGAGACCCATGACAAAACTCAAAGATGATGAGTAACCTCTGACCCAGTTCATAAAGACTACGCCCTCACTGTGCATATTCTCTCTCTCTCTCTCTCTCTCTCTCTCTCTCTCTCTCTCTCTCTCTCTCTCTGTGTGTGTGTGTGTGTGTGTGTGTGTGTGTGTGTGTGTGTGTTTTCCTGGTAACTTGCCATAACATGTTGCTGACTAACTTCCCATCTACCCCTACCCAGGCCTAGATTAAGCACTCCTATATAGCTAATAGAACTTTGTTTCAGATAGCAACTGCCATGAGCTCTCTGATTCCCCAGCCTACCAGGCAGGCCCCAACCCAAGGTTCCATGAGTTATGGTGAAGGATGAAAAGCTAGATCTGCCCACCCACCCCAGTCCTCTACTCCTGGCCAGCAGACTGTTGATGCTGGGGCTAGAAACAGGTACTGTGGATACTGCCTTTCACTGCTTCTGACCCTAACTGTACTATCAAGCCTCTATCCATGCTCTATTGAGCTTTTCATCGAAGTTGGCCTTTCATCTCCTTCCTCTCTACATTTATGATATATTAGCCAAGAAAAACAAATGGAGAAAACCAAGGGACCTGTCTGCTAGAGCATACAGCAGAGCAAGCCCCACCAACCTACATCTAGGCTGGCCAAAGACAATGTACAAACGCACCTGAAACCCAAATATTTTCAGGCTTTCTTTAAATGCTTGCTCTTCCTAATAGGAACACATAAGACAGTTCTCAACCCAAAATGTTCATGCTTCATTATATAAATGTTTATTTTTCTATCTAACATTTGTGACATGTCCAAAAAGTTTTCAATTTTTTTAAGATCTATTTGAAGTTGCAAAATTCCTCTAATCTATTCCAACCATTATTTAATTCTTAATCAAAAAGTAGTTTCCTTTTATGGACAAACTGTTACTGACTATCCCAGATACAGCATTAACATGATATTTTCTTCCTCAGCCATTCAAACCCAACTTAAAGGATTCCTTCCAGACTTAAAGTTCTCTAATTCTTTTGCTTTCCTAGGATCATAAAAACAGAATATGATATATTCCCTAGAAACCCACCACAGGCTTAACATATGTGACCCACGCTATGCAGACATCCCGCTTCTGAGACACTGCTTTTCTGTTGTAATTGATCTACAGACTTATCTACAGTGCTGCTCTCACAGATCCAGCTGAGACTGAAGACCATCTCCTCAGACCTTCCTGGAACAGCAAAGCTGCCTTCCCCCTGATAACTCATCTGACTGAAGACACCAGAGACACACTGAGAAAATCAGAGCAGACACAGGTCCCCCAGTTAACCTAAAAAGGACTTCAACATAAAAGTAGAGACACTGAATCTAATAAAGATAAAGTAGAAAGATCCTCAAACACATTGGTATAGGGAGAAATTTTTTGAACAGGACAACAATGACTCAGGCTCTAAGATCAACAATTCACTAATGGGATCTCGTGATACTGAAAGGCTACTGACAAAAGACACAATAGAACATATTTGGCAACCTACAGATTTGGGAAAAAATTCTTCAGTATCCATACATTCAATGAAAGATGAATATGGGAAATATATAAAGAACTTAAGAATTTAACCTCAAAAACCAAAAAGAAATTTAAATGAATAAATATGGGTACATAGCTACACAGAAAAATTTCAACAGTTGAAACTCAAAGGCTAAGAGTCACTTAACTCGTAGAATACACCTACAGTACAAAGACAGGACATCAAGTGGTGGAATAGGGTTGCCATACCACAGTCAGGAACTCTGATCCATAATTATTTCTGTCTAAATGATCTGCAGGGACAAAAATGGAGAAGAAACTGAGGGGGAGAAAATCCAGTGATGATCCCAAATTAGAATCCATCCCAAGGAGAAGCTCCAAGGCCTGACATTATTCCTGATGCTATGGTGTGTTTACAGACATAAGCCTACCATGGCTGTCCTCAGAGAGGGCCAAGAGGTGGCTGACTGAGTCAGATGCAGATACTTATATGCAATCAATGGACTAACCTTGAGCATCCCCATAGTTGATTGGATGTAGGTGAGGAGGGTGACCCCAAAGGAAGTCCAGCAGTTTCAACTAACCAAGACCCCCGAGACCTTTCAGACACTGAGTCACCAATCAGACAGCTTACACTCACTGGTATGAGGTCCCCAACCGATATACAGCAAGGGACTGTCTGCATAATCCTTGTGAATCTTGAGGTCCCAAGGCATGTTGAAAGGCATGGCAGGGGCTATGTGGGGGAATATCTTTTAGAGACAGAGGGAGGAAGCTCAGGAATGCTTGTTGGGTAGACCACGAAGTGGATTATGATGGGATTGTAATAAATAAATAAATAAATAAATAAATAAATAAATAAATGATTAAAGATATGATGAATAAGAAGAGGAAGAAAAGGCATAAGACAAGGAAGAGGAATAAAATGCTAATGAAGAAAAGAAATGTTCCAAGTTCTTAGTCACTGGGATCATGCAAATTAAATCTACATTGATATTCCAGGCTGCTAAGACCCTCTAGAAAGAGCCAGATGCCTGGGAGGTGAACAATTCTAAAAACTCAAGGGGTATGACCTTATTCCAAATGCCTATCAGGGGGCAGAAGGGCGCTCTAAAAAGACAAAACTTGAAAATAATAGGAAGGAGAAGATTCCCAGCTTAAAGTACCAGAAAATATCTTTAATAAAATATAAAAATTTCATAAGGTTTAAATATACAAGAAGCTTGCATAACACCAAATAGAATGGAGAAAAAAATCGCTTCCTTCTAAATAATATCCAAAGCATTAAATGTATAAAGAAAACAATATTAAACTTGCAAGTAATTAAGGTCAAGAAATACATAAAGAAAAATGTATTTGACTTTCACCTGAATTCTAAACAGAGAATTGGAAAACCAGAAGAGTCTGGGCACATGTCTACAAAACAAAAGAGACACAAATTTGAGGCCAGAAACACTATCCATCAAAACAATGAATAATCATCAATGGAACAAACAAATATTCTGCAATAAAACCAAACATAAATGAAGGAAGGTAAGGAAGGTGAATAAGAAAAGACAATAAATGAATAATTTCACACAAGTAAAATGAAAAAAGGAGAAATCTCTCTCACACGCATGCACAATGCCACCACCAACATCGTAATAATAGGAATTAAGAACCATTGGTCATTACTATCTTTCAACATAAATGGACTCAGCGTCTTCAGTAAAAAGACACAGGCTACTACAGTGCATGCAAGAGAAGGATTCATCATTTTTCTGCATAAATGAGAAACATCAGGAACAAAGATTTGCTCTATACCAGAGAAAATGGCTTGATAATGGTTTTCCAAGCAAACAGACCCATGAAACAAATTGAAGTAGTCATTCCAATACATATAAAATTGAAATACAATAAAAAGTAATCAAAAGCAATAGAGAGGGATACTTCATATTCATGAAAGTAAAAAACCATGAAGGTCACATCAGAATCCTGAGTATATATGCCAAAACGCTGGAGCAAACATATTCATAAAAGAAACATTACTAAAGCTCAGAGCACACATCCATGCCAATGTATTTATAACGGGAGACTTTAATACACACTATCACTGGTGGAGAGGTAATCAAAAAATATCAAACAGTAGAATAATAAGAACAAAAGATGTAAGAAATTACTTGGACTAAACTAATATGTATAGAATATTTCATAAAATATGTGTGTGTATTGAATGTACACACATATATGGAGGGGGAAGGAAGCAAGGGAGAGGGAGAGACAGAGACTCCACTCAAAAACTTACAGAACCTTCCCCCAAATTGACCATAAACTCAGTCACAAAGTAACCAGCAAGACATAGAAGATTATATTTTGCCCTTGCAGCATTTCGTAGTACCATGGATTAAAGATGAACTTTAACAACATTCACACATGAGAATGCCTACAAATTAATAGGAATTGAACAATTCCCTACTCAATGACCATGAGGTAAAAGTAGAAATTAAGAAAGAAAGAGAGTAAGAAGGAGAGAGAGAGAGAGAAAGAGAGATAGTGAGTAAGGAATTAATGAAAAACATAGTATGAATGGAAGGAAGAAAGAAAAGAAGGAAGAAAAATGAAGAAAGAAAGAAAGAAAGAAAGGAAGGAAGGAAGGAAGGAAGGAAGGAAGGAAGGAAGGAAGGAAGGAAGGAAAGAGGGAAGGAAGAGAAAGATAGAGACTAAGGACTTGGCAATTCATTTAAAAATAGAAGGTAGAGCATGCCCAAACTTATGGGACACATAGCCTTCCTTTCTACCCTTTTTCCACCGGGTGATTTTAGCTGCATTGTCAAAGATCAAGTGTTTCCCACCAATATTTTCTGAGTTCCAACCCATCAATGTACCTTGAGAGTCTGTCACTTGACCCTTTTCCCTCAATTCTTTCAATATGCTTTTTGCATTTGGGGTATAAATTATTATATCATTGGAGGAATTACTTTTCTGGTCCCATCTGTTTGGTATACTTTAGATTTCTTTTATGTTTATAGTCATTTCATTCTTTAGGCTAGGAAAGTTTTCGACTATAATTTTTTAAGATATTTGCTGACCCTTTTAGTTGGGAATCTTCACTCTCTTCTATATCTAATATTCTTAGGTTAGGATTTTTCATTGTGTCTTCTTTTTCTTTAATATTTTGAATTAGGAGCTTTTTTTGACACTTGTTTTCTGTTGGTGATGCTTGAATCTATAACTCCTGTTCTTTCCTAGGTTTTCCATCTCCAGCCTTGTGTCTTTAGTGGTTTTTTTTTAATATTGCTATATCCATATTTGTATCCTGAACTGTTTTGACTCAATTTCTTCACCTGATTCATTGCATTTTCCCTTATTTCTTTAAGAGATTTATGTGTTTAATCTTTAAGGGCATCTACTTGTTTACCTGTGTTTGCTGTATTTCTTTTAGGGAGTTATTATGTCCTTCTTAAAGCTCTTTATAATCTTTATGAGATGGAAAATTAGGTTTGAATTGTGCTTTTCAGGTGTGATTGGGACTATAAAGAGCTTGCTGTGTTTGGAGATCTGGATTTTGATGTCGCCAAGTAGCATTGGTTACTGTTTCTTTTGTTCTTGGGCTTTTCTTTCACCATCTGGTTCCTCTGGCGTTAACTGGCCTCACTGTCTCTGAAAGTAGTCTGTTTTTCGTATGATCTTATGATGCTGTGGTCCTTTAATCCTGTGATCCTGGTCTAGTCAGAACCCCTTGGGGATCAAACTGCATATGGGCATAAGCTGAATGGGATGGTATTCAGAGCACAGGCTCTGGTTGTGGAACAAAATGAAAAGTGAAGGCTCTCCACACGCTTCCTGCTGCATATGGACAATGAAACTTATCAAATTGGTGGGGATGTATAGAAAAAATAGAATTTCTTTTACACATAGGAAATCTAGGTTTAGTATCTCCTATCCAGTCTCTGTACATTTGGAAGGCTCAGGACTTGCTTGAAGTTTTGAGTGGATCTCTCTGAACAACTGGATGAACCAGGTCGATTACCAAACAGCTTCAGGGCACAAAAACCACAGAACAGCCTAGAACAGGATTCTTCATATCTCAATCTGTATCATGGAACAAATGCTGTCCCACAGTCCTCTGTACCCAAATCATGCTTGGAGAAAGCTGCTCTCCCAGGAGTTCTATCACTCCTAACACACAATTAAGACACCACTTTCACTTCAATAACTGTCCAAATATGGACCTGCCAGGAGCATACATTACACAGTAATCACGGAGAAGCTTGGAATAAGTTCTTTCCTGTCTCCATTTTCGTCTAGAGCTAAGGCTGGTCCACAGCGCTCTGTACCCATATCCTTCCTGAAGAGAAATAGTCTACTTGAAGTCCTCTCGGTTTTAAGATAACAGGTCACAAGCATACAGGAGGGATGAGCTCCAGACAGAAACACCACACCAACTAACAACAGAGATAACCAGATGACAAGAGGCAATTCCAAGAACCTAAGCAACCAAAGCCAAAACGATTTGGCATCATCAGATCCCAAATCTCCCTCCACAGCAATTCCTGGATTATGTCTCCAACAGAGCAGGAAAGCAAGACATGGATTTAAAATGTCATCTGATGTTGATGATAGAGGACACAAAGAACATAAATAACTCCTTTAAAAAATATAGGAGAACATAGGTAAACTGGAAGAAGCCATTAAGGAAGAAATACTAAAACCTTTTGAAGAATTATAGGAAAACACAACCAAACAGGTGAAAGAAATGAACAATCCACCAAGGATCTAAAAATGGAAGTAGAAACAATGAAGAAATCACCAAGAGAGACAAATCTGGAGATAGAAAACCTAGAAAACAGATGAGAAATCATAAATACAAACATCTCCAACAGAATACAAGAGATAGAAGAGATAATCCCAGGGGCAGAATATACCATAGAAAACATTGACACAATAGTCAAAGAAAATGCAAAATGGAAAAAAAAATCCTCACCCAAAACATCCAGAAAATTAAACACACAGTGAGAAGTACTGGGGACGGCATGTAGGCCAGGATGGAGACATCTCAAAAGTCTATGGCATCTCCCTGCAAAGAAGGGTGCTATCTGGGACCCTGAGGAGCAAGAAAAATATCCCTCCAGGGGTCCTGCCACTAAAAATAAGAGGCTGCCTGCAGTAAGCCAGGATAGAGACATCTCAGTAGTGAGCAGCAGATCTTTGTAAAAAAAAAAAGTCATTCACATTATCCCTAAACTTATCCCTGTACAATGGCTGTATAGTTTTCATTTGTGCATGACTCCTTTTCATTTGGCCTTGGTGTGCATAATTATTCTATTATATCTGACTCTCCTATTTCTTTCTCCTTCTCCTCTGGTGAATTCTGTGAAACTGGATGTTACTTGCTGTATTTATTCTTAAATAATTGCAAATTGAGGCATAGGGGCACGGGTACAACTCTGCCCTAATGGCCCAGGTGCATGCTATATGTTCACACCTTGGAAACAATGTAATACCTGCAAATAGTAATTCCAGATCAATGCCTGACTTGCAAAGAATCTTTAAAGAAATTATTAGAAAATTAATTAGAGCCAACAGTGTTACCTCACAAAGGGAAAAAGTTATTGAGTTTAGGAAATAAGTTTTACATGACATTTGAGAGTGGTTTCTGGTTAAGAAAGTATAGAATATATAAAATTATATACTAGTAAAACTAAGTCAAAGCACTGAGTTAAGTTGATTCTTATTGGTCACTGCCTGGCAACTTTGACCATGTCATTTATCATTAGAGCTTCACAAGAAAATGCAAGTAGCTGATCTCAGAGCTTTGAACTATGAAATATAAAAAGTCAAAAGTTAAAGTTTAAATAACAATAAGTTTACAATTATTATTATTATTATGGCCACAGGCCTGGGATTAGGGGAATCTTGAAACTTTAAGGAACAATTGCAATTCTTAATTCTTTGTGGGATGTGGTTATTATTTTGAATTTGATTTGGCAGTGATTATACAATGTCTTTTTTCTACCTGCTTTTGTATTTTCAATATAAGACTGGAGCAAGAAAACGGTTGGCGAGCATAAGAAGTGCATGTGAAGAGTGAGTGAAGAGAGAATTTTAGGTGTGTATGAAGATTGTGTGTGTGAGTGAAAGGAGAGTGCATGTGGTGTGTGTTAGATAGGTGTGTAATTTGTATGAAGAGTGTGTGTGAGAATGAAAGGTAATGAACAGAGGTGTACATGAGTGTGGGAGTTTTAGAAAAGAAAAGTGCAATGGAAAAAAGCAGAGTATGCAAGAGAATGCAGAGTCTGTGCAGCCTCAAACTGAGAGAGAGTGAGAAAGAGAGAGAGAGAGAGAGAGAGAGAGAGAGAGAGAGAGAGAGAGAGAAACTGTAAGCCTTGAAATTGCCTGTCAGATTGTACCCAAAGAGTAGTCTGTGTATATTTATTATGCACATTCCTTATATCCCTACTTCCAGTTGAGAACTCTGATCCTGTGTGGAGGCTATATCCCAGCAGATAAGCACAAAGTGGATCCAAATAGATCGACCTCCACATCAATCCAGATACACTCAAACTAATAGAGAAAAAGTAGGGAAGAGTCTTGAACACCTGGGCACTGGGGAAAATTTACTGAATAAAACACCAATTGCTTATGCTCTAAGATCAGGAATTGACAAATGGGACCTCATAAAACTGCAGTTTCTGTAAGGAAAGAGACACTGTCATTAGGACAAAATGACAACCAAAATATTGAAAAAATATCTTTACCAATCCTGTATCTAATCCCTGATATTGGAGGGCTAATTTCAAAAATATACAAAAAACTCAAAAAGTTAGCCTCCAGAGAGCTACGTAACCCTATTAATAATGGGATACAGTATTGTGGTCTGCGCCCAGGACTGAACTGAACTGGCCAAAAGCTCCCTGCACCCAAATCCTGTGGGGAAGATAGCTTGGTCCTCAGAAGTGTGTATAACCCTGAGAAGAATACCCTCTGCCAACAGTCCAGACTCAAGAGGGAACTGCATAGTTCCAAATGTTCCCAGTGGGTGCAAAGACCTAGGAACAATCATGGGCAGGACCCTTTTTATTCATGCCCACAGCTAGAGCTGAAAGACACACTTCAGGAGGGCTGACACACGTGAAATCAGAGCATCTCTTCTCAGAAAAGGCTGAAATAAAACAGGAAATAAGTTTTACAGGACTGCTGACAAAGAGACCTAGGGCAGGGTCAACTCACTCCCAGAAACAGCAAGACAAAGAAACACCAGAGGCAATCAAATGGCCTGAGGCAATAACAGGAAAGTAAGCAACACAAACCAAAACAACTTGGCTTCATCAGAGCCCAGTTCTCTCACCAAAGAAAATACTAGATATACAAACGCACCAGAAAAGCAAGATTTAGATTTAAAATCACATTTTTTGATAATAATGGAGGACTTTAAGCAGGACATAAAGAACTCCCTTAAAGAAATGAAGGAAAACCGAAGAAAATAAGTAGAAGCCTTTAGAGAGGAAACACAAATATCCCTGAAAGAATTACAGGAAAACACAACCAAACAGGTGAACAAATTGAAAATGGAACACATGGGCACTGGGGAAAATTTCCTGAACAAAACACCAATGGCTTATGCTCTAAGATCAACAATCAACAAATGGGACCTCATAAAACTTCAAAGTTTCTGTAAGGCAAAAGACACTGTCAATAGGAAAAAAACAGCAAACAATAGATCTTTATAAATACTACCTCTGATAGAGGGCTAATATTCAATAATACAAAGAACTCAAGAAGCAAACCACTGAACTGAGAACAGAAACCCCTTGTGGGGCATTAGAGGAAGTATTGTAAGAGTTGAAGGTGCTTGCAACCCCATAAGAACAACAATGTCAACCAAACAGAGCTTCCAGTGACTAAACCACTCCTGAAAGCCTATGCATGCACTGACCCAGGGCTCCAAGTTCATATGTAGCAGAGAATAGCATTTTGGGGACACCAGTGGTAGGTGAAGCCCTTGGTCATGCCAAGGTTGGACACAAACTGCTAGGGAATATAAGGAGAGGGGCAGTAAGGCGGATGTATGTGGGAATACCAGTAGGAGGAGGGAAGGGAGGTGATGTAGGCTTATGGACAGGAAACCAGGAAGTGGAATAACATTTTAAATGTAAGTAAAGAAATATATCTATTAATTTTTTTTTAAAAAACTTAAAGGCAACCTTTACTCTTAATTTTTTGTGGTCACCTAGCTATTGGACTACTATATTGAAGAATTATATGGGAATTACTTAATGAAGTTAAAGCAAGATAAAATGTTACTTTAACCAAGATATCTTCTTTTTTCATTATAAAGGTTCAAAGAATGATTAAATATTTAAAATGAAAAGCTCACATACCTTCTCTAGACCTTCTTCCTTGACACTGATCACATCAAATCAAAATCTGTCCTTAATCCATTGGTTTTGTTAAATGTTATTCTGCCTGTGCTACCTTCCCAGTGAGCCTGACAAAAACAAAACAAAACAAAGACTCATAATTAACAAGAAATATTTTCCACGATTTCTATGAAACAAGCTACTTTCTTGACTTCTCATAAATTATATGAAATCATGTTTTAAGCATATTTTGTCTTGAAATGTATAGGGATTAATTTTCTTTTTCATAACTTTGCAACTTGAATATATATTATTGGGAGCAATGCCCTTAAGACCATCCATTATTGATGTTAAAGTATAATTAGATTTAAGTATGACTGGGTTCAAGGAAAATAACCAGGCAGCTGCAGAAGACTAATACAAATCTGATGGTCAGGATGACTAATGTTATGACAAAGTTGTGACCTTGCTGAGAAATACATCTGATGTCAGGATGCCCAATGATATGAACTGTAACATTTCTGAGGAACCAAGATCCTGCTGACTAATGATATGACAAACCTGTAACCTTTTTCAAAAACTGACATCCACTTGACATCAGCTGATCACATGCGTACTGTGTCCTCAGCTTGCCGAGATGCTTCACATATCCCCCCCTCCTTCTGTTACACTTGCTATGGTATAAATCCAGCCTTGGGAAAAAATAAAATTTTCTCTTTGATCAGACTCTTTTCTTGGCATCCTTCTTCAGGTCTCTTGTCCCCAATTCTCTTCCAGGTAACCTCTAAACCCTCACTGACTGTTCTGCAGGACAGAACAACTGGAAAAGACAATAAATGGTTAAATGATATTATCAGTATATGTTCCTATGTTTTTCATTAGACATATTTAATGATTGTGGTTTATATACTGAAGGTCATTTAACAAAGAAAAATTAGTAAGGTGTATTATATGATCTATTGAATATATCACTCAATATTATTCAAGATTACAATTTATGCCATAAATTTATAAGAATAATAACGATATTACTCTGGAAAAAATGGGGTACAGAGTTAAATAAAACTTTCTCAACTGGACAAAAAGCACCTAAGGAAATGTTCAACATCCTTAGTCGTAAGGGAAATGCAAATCAAAACAATCCTGACATTCCACCTCACACCTGTCAGAATGGTTAAGATAAAAATCTCAGGGGACAGCAGATGCTGGTGAGGATGTGGCAAAAGAGGAACACTCCTCCCTTGTTGGTGGGATTGCAAACTGGTACAGTGAAACTTGAAATTAGTCTGGAGGTTCCTTCGAATACTGAACATTCCACTACCTGAGGACCCAGCTATACCGTTCTTGGGCATATACCCAAAAGATGCTCCAACATAAAACAAAGACCCACGGTCCACTAAGTTAATAGCAGCCGTATTATAACGGCCAGAACCTGGCAATAACCCAGATGCCCTTCAACAGAGCAATGGACACAGATAATGTGGTACATCTACACAATGGAGTATTATTCAGGTTTCAAAAAATATGAATCTCACTCCTCCCAAACCCCATGGGAGAGCGAGCTCACTGCCGGGACAGGTGGGCACACGTGAGACTGCAGAGCAGAAGAGACCACCAACACTGCCCACACCTGCCCACATCCCTGGTCCAAGAGGAAACTGTATAGGGCCTCTGGGTTCCCTTGGGTAAGGGCACAAGAGCAGCAAGTCCGCTGTGTCTGAGACAACAACAGAACCTGAAAGGACCGACAAGATAAACAGTTCTCTGCACCCAAATCTCGTGGGAGGGAGAGCTAAACCTTCAGAAAGGCAGACATGCCTGGGAAACCAGAAGACACTACACTCTGCCCACATCTCTGACTCCAGAGGAAAACACCAAACGCCATCTGGAACCTTGGTGCACGGAAGCTCCCAGAAAGGGTGGCGCAGATCTTCCTGGTTGCTGACCCCTCTGAGAGCTCATAAGCAACACCGCACGAGCAAACTTGATCCTCGGGACCACAGGTAAGACAAACCTTCCTGCTCCAAGCGACCTGCCTGGTGAACTCAAGACATAGGCCCACAGGGACAGCTGAAGACCTGTAGAGAGGAAAAACTACACACCCGAAATCAGAACACTCTGTTCCTATAACTGGCTGAAAGAAAACAGGAAAACAAGTCTACAGCACTCCTGACACACAGGCTTCTAGGACAGTCTAGCCACTGTCAGAAATAGCAGAACAAAGTAACACTAGAGGTAATCTGATGGCGAGAGGCAAGCGCAGGAACCCAAGCAACAGAAATCAAGACTACATGGCATCATTGGAGCCCAATTCTCCCACCAAAGCAAACACGGAATATCCAAACACACCAGAAAAGCAAGATCTAGTTTCAAAATCATATTTGATTATGATGCTGGAGGACTTCAAGAAAGACATGAAGAACCCCCTTAGAGAAACACAGGAAAACATAAATAAACACGTAGAAGCCTAAAGAGAGGAATCACAAAAATCCCTGAAAGAATTCCAGGAAAACATAAATAATCAAGTAGAAGCCTACAGAGAGGAATCACAAAAATCCCTGAAAGAATTCCAGGAAAACACAATCAAACAGTTGAAGGAATTAAAAATGGAAATAGAAGCAATCAAGAAAGAACACATGGAAACAACCTTGGACATAGAAAATCAAAAGAAAAGACAAGGAGCTCTAGATACAAGCTTCACCAACAGAATACAAGAGATGGAAGAGAGAATCTCAGGAGCAGAAGATTCCATAGAAATCATTGACTCAACTGTCAAAGATAATGTAAGGCTGAAAAAGCTACTGGTTCAAAACATACAGGAAATCCAGAACTCAATGAGAAGATCAAACCTAAGGATAATAAGAATAGAAGAGAGTGAAGACTCCTAGCTCAAAGGACCAATAAATATCTTAAAAAAATCATAGAAGAAAACTTCTGTAACCTAGAAAAAAGAGATACCCATAGGCATACAAGAAGCCTACAGAACTCTAACTAGATTGGACCAGAAAACAAAAACCTCCTGACACATAATAGTCAAAACACCAAATGCACAAAATAAGGAAAGAATATTAAAAACAGTAAGGGAAAAAGGTCAAGTAACATATAAAGGGAGACCTATCAGAATCATGCCAGAGACTATGAAAGCCAGAAGATCCTGGACAAATGTCATACAGACCCTAAGAGAACACAAATGCCAGCCCAGGTTACTGTATCCTGCAAAACTCTCAATTAACATAGATGGAGAAACCAAAATGTTGCATGACAAAACCAAATTTACACAATATCTTTCTACATAACCAGCATTACAAAGGATAATGAATGGTAAAGCCCAACATAAGGAGGCAAGCTACACCCTAGAAAAAGCAAGAAACTAATAGTCTTGGCAACAAAACAAAGAGAAGAAAAGTGCACAAACATAACCTCACATCCAAATATGAATAGAACAGGAAGCAATAATCACTATTCCTTATTATCTCTCAATATCAATGGACTCAACTGCCAATAAAAAGACATATAGATTAACAAACTGGATACGCAAAGAGGACCCTGCTTCTGCTGCCTATAGGAATACAACTCAGAGACAAAGACAGACACTGCCACAGAGTGAAAGGCTGGAAAACAACTTTCCAAGGAAATGGTCTGAAGAAGCAAGCTGGAGTAGCCATTCTGATATCAAATGAAATCAATTTTCAACTAAAAGTCATCAAAAAGTTAAGGAAGGACACTTCATATTCATCAAAGGAAAAATCCAACAAGATGAACACTCAATCCTAAATATCTGTGCCAAAATTTCAAGGGCACCTACATACGTAATAGAAACCTTACTAAAGTTCAAAACACACATTGAACCTCACACAGTAATAGAAGGAGATTTCACTCTCATCAATGGACAGATCATGGAAACAGAAATTAAACAGAGACGTAGACAGACTAAGAGAAGTCATGAAGCAAATGGACTTAGCAGATATTTATAGAACATTCTATCCTAAAACAAAAGGATATACATTCTTCTCAGCTTCTCATGGTACTTTCTCCAAAATTGACCATATAATTGGTCAAAAAACGGGCCTCAACAAGTACAGAAAGTTCGAAATAATACCATGCGTGCTATCAGACCACCACGGCCTAGAGCTGGTCTTCAATAACAATAAGGGAAGAACGCCCACATACACGTGGAAGTTGAACAATGATCTACTCAACGATTACCTGGTCAAGGAAGAAATAAAGAAAGAAATTAAAGACTTCTTAGAATTTAATGAATATGATGGTATGACATACCCAAACTTATGGGACACAATGAAAGCTGTGCTAAGAGGAAAACTCATAGCTCTGAGTGCGTGCAGAAAGAAACAGGAGAGAGAATATGTCAGCAGCTTGACAGCACACCTAAAAGCTCTAGAACAAAAAGAAGCAAATACACTCAGGAGTACTAGAAGACAGGAAATCATCAAACTCAGAGATGAAATCAGCCAAGTAGAAACAAAAAGGAGGATAGAAACAAACAACAGAACCAAAAGTTGGTTCCTTGAGCAAATCAACAATATAGATAAACCCTTAGCCAGACTAACCAGAGGACAAAGACAGGCTGTCCAAATTAGCAAAGTAATAAATGAAAAGGGATACAAAATTATAGAATCAGAGGAAATTCTAAACATCATCAGATCTTACTATAAAAGCCTATATTCAACAAAACATGAAAATCTGCAGGAAATAGACAATTTAAGAGACAGATACCAGGTACCAAAGTTAAATCAGGAAAAGATAAACCAGTTAAAAAACCCCATGACTCCTAAGGAAATAGTAGCAGTCATTAAAGGTCTCCCAACCAAAAAAAGCCCAGGTCCAGAGGGGTTTAGTGCAGAATTCTATCAGACCTTCAAAGAAGACGTCATACCAATACTATTTAAACTATTCCACAAAATTGAAACAGATGGAGCACTAACGAATTACTTCTATGAAGCCACAATTACTCTTATAACTAAACCACACAAAGACCCAACAAAAAAGAGAACTTCAGACCAATTTCCCTTATGAATATCGATGCAAAAATACTCAATAAAATTCTGGCAAACCGAATCCAAGAGTACATCAAAACAATCATCCATCATGATCAAGTAGGCTTCAACCCAGTCATGCACGGATGGTTTAATATATGGAAAACCATCAACGGGATCCATTATATAAACAAACTGAAAGAACAAAACCACATGATCATTTCATTAAATGCTGAGAAAGCATTTGACAAAATGCAACACCCGTTCATGATAAAAGTCCTGGAAGGTACAGGAATTCAAGGCCCATAAATAAACATAGTAAAAGCGATACACAGCAAACCAGTTGCTAACATTAAATAAATGGAGAAAGACTTGAAGCAATCCGAATAAAATCAGGGACTAAACAAGGCTGCCTGCTCTTTCCCTACTTATTCAATATAGTTCTTGAAGTTATAGCCAGAGCAATCAGACACAAAAGGAAATCAAGGGGATACAGATCAGAAAAGAAGAAGTCAAAATATCACTATTTGCAGATGATATGATAGTATATTTAAGTGATCCCAAAAGTTCCACCAGAGAACTACTAAAGCTGATAAACAACGTCAGCCAAGTGGCTGGGTATAAAATTAACTCATATAAATCCGTAGCCTTCCTCTACACAATAGAGATACAAGCTGAGAAAGAATTTAGGGAAATGACACCCTTCATAATAGACCCAAACAATATAAAGTACCTCGGTGTGACTTTAACCAAACAAGTAAAAGATCTGTACAATAAGAACTTCAAGACTCTGAAGAAAGAAATTGAAGAAGACCTCAGAAGTTGGAAAGATCTCCCATGCTCATGGATTGGCAGGATTAATATACTAAAAATAGCCATTCTACAAAAAGCTATCTACAGATTCAATGAAATCCGCAGCAAAATACCAATACAATTCTTCAAAGAGTTAGGCAGAACAATTTGCAAATTCATCTGGAGTAACAAAAAACCCAGTATAGCTAAAACTATTCTCAACAATAAAACGACTTCAGGGGGAATCACGATCCCTTAACTCAAGCAGTATTACAGAGCAATAGTGATAAAAACTACATGGCATTGGTACAGAGACAGACAGATAGACCAATGGAACAGAATTGAAGACCCAGAAATGAACCCACACATCTATGGGCACTTGATTTTTGACAAAGGAGCCAAAACCATCCAATGGAAAAAAGATGGCATTTTCAGCAAATGGTGCTGGTTCAACTGGAGGTCAACATGTAGAAGAATGCAAATGGATCCATGCTTATCACCCTGTACAAAGCTTAAGTCCAAGTGGATCAAGGACCTCCACATCAGACCAGATACACTCAAACTAATAGAAGAAAAACTAGGGCAGCATCTCGAACACATGGGCACTGGAAAAAAATTCCTGAACAAAACACCAATGGCTTATAATCTAAGATCAAGAATTGACAAATGGGATCTTATAAAACTGCAAAGCTTCTGTAAGGCAAAGGACACTATGGTTAGGACAAAACAGCAACCAACAGATTGGGAAAAGATCTTTACCAATCCTACAACAGATAGAGGGCTTATATCCAAAATATACAAAGAACTCAAGAAGTTAGACTGCAGGGAGACAAATAACCCTATTAAAAAATGGGGTTCAGAACTAAATAAAGAATTCACCGCTGAGGAATGCCAAATGGCTGAGAAACACCTAAAGAAATGTTCAACATCTTTAGTCATTAGGGAAATGCAAATCAAAACAACCCTGAGATTTTACCTCACACCAGTGAGAATGGCTAAGATCAAAAACTCAGGTGACAACAGATGCTGGCGAGGATGTGGAGAAAGAGGAACACTCCTCTATTGTTGGTGGGATTGCAGACTGGTAAAACCATTCTGGAAATCAGTCTGGAGGTTCCTCAGAAAATTGGACATTGAACTGCCTGAGGATCCAGCTATACCTCTCTTGGGCATATACCCAAAAGATGCCCCAACATATAAAAAAGACACATGCTCCACTATGTTCATAGCAGCCTTATTTATAATAGCCAGAAGCTGGAAAGAACCCAGATGCCCTTCAACAGAGGAATGGATACAGAAAATGTGGTACATCTACACAATGGAATATTACTCAGCTATCATAAACAATGACTTCATGAAATTCATAGACAAATGGTTGGAACTGGAAAATATCATCCTGAGTGAGGTTTCACAATCACAGAAAAACACACATGGTATGCACTTATTGATAAGTTGCTATTAACCCAAATGCTTGAATTACCCTAGATGCATAGAACACATGAAACTCAACATGGATGATCAAAATGGGAATGCTTCACTCCTTCTTTAAAAGGGGTACAAGAATACACTTGGGATGGCATAAGGAGACAAAAATTCAAACAGAGGCAGAAGTAATACCCATTCAGAGCCTGCCTGATATGTGGCCCATACATATACACCACCCACTTAGACAAGATGGATGAAGCAAAGAAGTGCAGGTGGACAGGAGTCGGATGTAGATCTCTCCTGAGAGACACAGCCAGAATACAGCAAATACAGGGGCGAATGCCAGCAGCAAACCACTGAACTGAGAATAGGACCCCTGTTGAAGGAATCAGAGAAGGAACTGGAAGAGCTTGAATGGGCTTGAGACCCCTTATGAACAACAATGCCAAGCAACCAGAGCTTCCAGGGACTAAGCCACTACCTAAAGACTATACATGGACTGACCCTGGACTCTGACCTCATAGGTAGCAATGAATATCCTAGTAAGATCACTAGTGGAAGGGGAAGACTTGGTCCTGCTAAGACTGAACCCCCAGTGAACGTGATGTTGGGGGGAGGGTGGCAATGGGAGGAGGATAGGAAGAGGAACACCCATATAGAAGGGGAGTGGGAGGGATTAGGGGGATTTTTGCCTGGAAACCGGGAAAGGGAATAACACTCGAAATGTAAATA
Source organism: Rattus norvegicus (assembly GCF_021556685.1). Lineage (NCBI taxonomy): Eukaryota > Metazoa > Chordata > Mammalia > Rodentia > Muridae > Rattus > Rattus norvegicus. The sequence continues at coordinate 11,661,690 of NC_141546.1, read as the reverse complement.
AGAAATACTCAATTAATAAAAAAAAATGACTCCATGAACTCCATAGGCAAATGGAATGAGTTAGAAAATTGATTCCTGAGTGAAGTTACCCATTCACAGAAAAACATACTAGGTATGCACTCATTGTGGATATTAGCCCAAAAGCTGGAATTAGCCAAAATGCAATTTACAGACCACAGGAAGCTCAAGAAGAAGAAAGACCAAAGGAAGGTTGCTCCTACTCCTTCTTGAAAGGGGGGGAATATCCAAAGGAGGGGATATGGAAGCAAAGTTCAGAGCAGCAACTGAAGGAATGGCCATTCAGAGCCTACCCCACATTTGACCGAAATATATACAGCCACCAAAACCAGATAAGATTGATGAAGCTAAAACGTACATACTAAAAGGGACCAGATATAGGTCCCTCCTGAGAGACACAACCAAAGCATGTCCAATACAGAGGTCAATGGTAGTACCAAACAACTGAACTGAGAACAGGACCCCCTTGGGGGAAATAAAGGAAGAATTGAAAGAGCTGAAGGAGCTTGCAAACCTATAAGAACATCAGTGCCGGGGATGGGCATTTAGCTCAATGGTAGAGCGTTTGCCTAGCAAGCACAAGGCCCTGGGTTGGTCCCCAGCTCTGAAAAAAAAAAAAAAAGAACAATAGTGCCAACCAACCAGAGCTTCCAGGGACTAAACCACTACTGAAATACTACACATGAACTGACCCAGAGTTCAACCAGCATATAAAGCAAAAATAGCCTTTTTGGGGACACCAGTGGAAGGGGAGGTCCTCGTTCCTGCCATTTTTGGACCACCAGTGCATGGGAATGTGGGGGTAGTAAGGGGGTGGATGGAGGGAACACCGTTATGGGGAAAAGTGAGTGGATGGAGAGTTATGGCCAGGAATTGGGAAAGGGAATAACATTAGAAATGTAAGTAAAGAAATATATCTACAAAAGAAAAAAATAAAAGAAAATGTAATCAGAAAATCTTATAAGTTTCTGATAGCAAAGGTACATGATGGCAAAGATGAATGTATAATTGATTTCTATAGAGTCATGTGTGTCTTTATTCAGCTATGAAGAAAAACTCGTGTTTTGTGCATCTTGAATCTGAGTCCCTATTCCAGTAATTCTCAGCTTTCCTACTGCTCTATCCTTTTAATAGAAGTCCACATGTTGTGGTTATCTCAATTATAATTTAATTTTATTTCCATGTCCGTAATTTTGCTACTTTATGAGGCTTAATATAAATACCTCTGCTTTCATGTGCCTTAGGCAACTACCTTTGGATATATTCCAGGATCATGCCATTTGAACTCCAAATGGGTCACCTCCCACAGGTTGAGATCTGTTGGCATATTGAATTTTTGCAGAGAAGATTAGACCTTTCACTTAGACCTTAAATTCATAAAATGCATACTAGTTAATTATAGCAGACAAAGTTCTATAATTAACAAATCTTTCTTTGGTGAAATATAGAACTTGGCCAGTGGCACAAAGGGTTGGTGTTAATTTTAATTACAAGGTCTATTGACTTTCATGGAGGTGGCTATAGAGTACTCTAAGGATGAGTGGGAATGTGTGGATTCTGCTCAGAGGGCTTTGTCAAGATGTCAGGTTGGGAATTTCAACAACCAGGTTTCTGTTTGTAAGTATACTTCTTTTAATGTGACTAGTTCACCTTAAGGATGTCTAAAACTCACTTCACATTCTCATTAAGGTAAGAATTTTTCATTTTTCTTTTTTTATTCTTCAATACTTTTTTTTTACAATCCAGTCTTCATCCTCCTCTCAGTCTGCCTGCAACTGCTCACAATTCCACACATCCTCCTACACAATGTTTTCAAGAAAGTTTCCCCATTCCACCACTCTTACCCCAATAATACTTCCCAATCACTGGGGCCTCAAGTCTCTAGAGGGTTAGGTACACCTTCTTTTACCACAGCCAGAACAAGTAGTCCTCTGCTTTATATGTAACAGTGAACTCACATCAGCTGGTGTATTGTGCCTGGTACGTGGCTGGGTGTCTGAGAGATTTAGGGGGTTTTGTTTAGTAAAGCCTACTGGTCATAGCATGGGGCCACCTTCCTTCACAGCTTCTTTCAGCATTTCTCCAAGTCAACCACAAAAGTCACCAGATTGAGTCCATTGATTGGTGTTAGTATCCGTATCTGACCCTTTCATGTGCTTGATGGAACTCTCAGAGGGCAGACATGCTAGGCTGAAGTCTGTAAGTTCACCACAGTCTTGGTAACAGTGTCAGGCCCTAGGGCATCTCCTTGGGCTTCATCCCAATTTGGGCCTGTTATTGGACCTTCATCATCTCATTTTCTTCTCTAGGTTTGTCCATGCAGACAGGAACAATTCTTGCTCAGAGCTTTTGAATGTGGGATGGCAATACCATCTCTCCAGTTGATGTCCTGTCCTTCCACTGCAGGTGGACTCTACAAGTTCCTCCTCCCCACTGTGGTGCATTTCATGCAAGGTTCCTCCATTTGAGTCCTAAGAGTCTCTTACACTGAGGTCTTCAGAACATTGTAGAGTGTTCCCCATCTCCTACATCCCAGGGTTACCCATTTCCATTATTTCTGCTGGCACTCAGGGATTCAGTCCTACTTAAGGTCCCCCAACTCCCAATAATTGATCATGTTTCCATTTTCTCCTCCCTGTCCCCTTTCCCACCCAAGTTGCTGATTACCTCTGCCCCCTCTGTTTGCTTTCTTCATCCATATAAGTAGTATTGAGGAATCTTCATTTGAGCCCATTTCTAGTTAAACTTCTTCAGTTTTTTGGACTGTGTACTGGTTATTCTGTACATTTTTGACTGATATCCACTCATTTGTAAGTATATACCATCCCTGTACATTTGAGTCTGAGTAACCTCACTCGGGATAATATATTCTGGTTCCACCCATTTGTCTGCAAATTCATAGGATCCTCGTTCTTAATAGCTGAGTAGTATTTCATTGAGTAAATGAACCACATTTTCTGTATCCATCATTCTGTTGTGGGACATATGGGTAGTTTCCCACTTCTGCATATAATAAGTTAGGCCCCCATGAACATAGTGGAGCATGTGCTCCTGTGAAATGGTAAGGCAAACGTTGGTTATATGCCCAAGAGTGTTACACTTGAGTCTTCAAGTAGATCTATTTTATGAGGAACTTCCAGATTGATTTCCAGAGTGGTTGTAACAGTTAGCAATCCCACCAGCAATGCAAGAGTGTTGAAGATGACTTTTCATTTTCATTTATGGTTTTGGATTCTTATTTTAAAATTAAGTGTCTACAGTGTAGCTATTCAGATTCATTTCTGGGACTTCCATTAATTTCATTGATCAAATTGGTTTTTTTATACCAATACAAGGCAGATTTTATTACAATTTATCTATAGTACAGCATGAACTCAGGGATAGTGATTCCTTCAGAAGTTCTTTTTTTTGTTAGGATTTGTTTAGAGACCTGGCTTTTGTTTTTCCTTAGGAAATTTGATTTTTCTTTCAGGAATTGTGTCACAATTTTGATGAGCATTGCTGTGAATCTATAGATTAGTTTTGGTAATATAACCATTTTTCCTATGTGGACTTTACCTATCCATAAACATGAGAAATATTTCTATCTTATAATATCAACACTCTCATTAATGCACAGATTATAGTAACAGAAAATAAACAAAGACACAGTGGAACTAACAGATGTTATGAATCAAATATATTTGAAAGATATCTACAAAATATTTTAACCAAAGAAAACCCTTCCTTTTTACCCCTCATGGTACCATCTCAAAAATCAACCATATAATCAGACACAAAACAAACCTCAACCACTACAAGAAGATTGAATTAATTTCATGTATTGTATCGGACTTCCATAGAATAAGGCTGGACTTCAGTGACGAAAAACCAACAAAAAAACAACAACAACAACAACAACAACAACAACAACAACAATGAAGAAAAAAAACAGAAAGCCCCACATAAGTATGGAAGCTAAACAACTATGACCCCAAAGATAACGTGGTCTGGGATGAAATAATGGAAGAAGTTAAAGACATTTTAGAATTTAATGAAAAAGGAGGCAGAGCATAACCGAACTAATGGAACACATGGAAGTAATGTTATGAGGAAAACAGATAGCTCTGAGTGCCTGAAAAAGAAGTTGGAGAGATCATATACTAGCAGCTTAACAGCAGATCTAAAAGCTCTAGAAAAAATAAGCAAATAGAGCCAAGAGGAGTAGACTGTAGGAAATAAACTCAAGGCTGAAATTAAATAAGAAGAAACAAAGAGAACACTAAAAAAATCAACAAAACTAGGACCTAGGTCTTTGATAATATCGACAGGATAGATAAAACCTTAGCCAGCCTAACCAGAGGGCACAAAGAGAGTATCCAAATTAACAACCTCAGAAATGAAAAGGGAGACCTAACAACAGAAACTGAGGAAATTAAAAAGAAATCACCAAATGTATATCCAAAATGCTATATTCAACAAAACAGAAAAATGTACAGGAAACAGATGATTTTCTAGATACATACCAGATAACAATGATAAAACATGGTCAGATGAACTATGTAAGCAGTCCCAAAAATAATACGGAAGTAGAAGCAGTCAGAAGATCTCAGCAACAACAACAACAAAGACAAGAGCAAGGTGGTTTTAATTCACTCTATCAGATCATCAAAGAATACCCTATACCAATAGATTTCAAACTATTCCCCAAAATAGTAACAGAAGGAACACTACCCAATTCATTCTATGAAGCCACAATTGTGCTTTTACCTAAACCACACAAAATCCCAACAACAAACAAGAACTTCAGACCAATTTCCTTTGTGAATATCTTTGCAAAAATACTCACCAAAATTCTTGAAAACTGAATTCAAGAACACATCAAAATGACCATCCATCATGACCAAACAGGCATCATCCAAATGAAGCAGGGATGCTACAATATACAGAAATCCATCAACTGTATCCACTATAAAAAACAAATGCAAAGATAAAAACCACATGATGATTTCATTAGATGCTGAGAAAGCATTTGACAAAATTCAACCCAACTTCATGTTAAAAGCATTGGAAAAATCAGGAATTTAAAGCCCATACCTGAACATAGTAAAAAGCAATATACAGCAAACCATTAGCCAACACCAAACTAACTGGAAAGAAACTTGATGAAATCCCACTAAAATCATGGACTAGATGAGGCTTCCAACTCTCTCCATACTTACACAATATAGTACTTGGCATCCTAGTGAGAATAATCAGAAAACAACAGGAGGTGAAAGTGTTACAATTTGTAAAGGAAAAAGTCAAAGTATCACTATTTGCAGAAGATATGATCCTATAATTAAGTGAACCCCAAAAGTTCCACCAGAGAAAGTCTAAGTCTGATAAACAACTTCAGCACAGTGGCTTGGTATAAAGTTAAGTAAAACAAATCAGTAGCCTCCCTCTAATCTAAAAATTTTAAAAAAAGCCTGAGAAAGAAATTAAGGAAATGACACCCTTCACAATAGTCACAAATAATAAAAGATACCTTGGTGTGACTTTAAACAATCATGGGAAAGAGCTGTTTGACAAGAAATTCAAGTCTCTAAAGAATGAACTTGAAGAAATTCACAGAAAGCTGGAAAGATCTTCCATGCTCAGGGTTTGGCAGGATCAATATTGAAAAAAATAGATATCTTGCCAAAAGTAATCTACAGATTCCATGTAATCCACCTCAAAATTCCACCACAATTTTTCATAGAGTTAGAAAAAGCAATTTTCTAATTCTTTTGAAATAACAAAAACTCAAAAAGTGAAAAGTATCCTCAAAAATAAAAGAACTTCTAGGGAAATCACTCTACCTACTCAAGCTGTAACAGAGGTTATAATGATTAAAAAAAAATGAATGGTATTGGTACAAACACAGGATGACGTTGTGGGCCACCACAGGAGAAGCCCTTGGTCATGCCAAGGCTGTACTCACCAGTATATGGGAATGTCAGTGTGGGAAGGCAGAAAGGAGTGGGTTGTTTGGTGAGGGAAAGAGGGTAACATTTGAAATGAAATCAAAAAATATCCAATTGATCAAAAGAGAAATAATATCAAACAACCAGACAAGCCAGAGCTCCCAAGGACTGAACCTCCATTCCTAGAATACACAGGAGTGGAACTATGGCTCCTGCTACATATATCACACAGGATGAACATATCCTGTACCAATGGGATGGGATATACTTGGTCTGGTGAAGGCATAATGGTTCAGCATAGAGGACTTCTATGGCAGGAATCAGGGAGCATGTGTTTGGTAGGGAGGGGTATCACCTTGATAGAAGCAGGGGGATGGGAATAGGATAGGTGGTTGCTAGAAAGGAAAGAAGAAAAGTGGATAACATTTGAAATGGAAATACATAAAAAATTCAATACAAGAAAAAAATCTTAATAGTTCCATAACACCAAAGTAAAGTGAAGCATTCGGTAAAAGTCTCCCAAACAAAAAGTCCAGAGCCAAATGATTTTAGTGCAGAACTTTCTCAGACTGTCAAAGAAATTCTACTACCAATGCACTTCAAAATATTTCACAAAATATGCATAGAAAACACTACCTAATTCATTCTTTGAAGGCACAGTTCTGCTGAGACGTAAGCCACACAAAGACCCAACAAAGGAAGAGAACTTCAGAAAAATTTAACTTAGAAATATCAATACAAAAATACTAAAATAGTTCTAACAAACTGAATCAAAGGTCTAATCAAAATCAACATTCACCATGATCAAGTAAGTTTAATCCCAGTGACAGGGGAATGGTTCCATACATGGAAATTCATCAACATAATCCATTATATAAACAAACTCAATGAAAAAACTACTTGATCATCTCATTGAATGCTAAAAAACCCATGTATAATAGACAACAATGCTTCATATTAAAGGTCTTGGAGAGATTAGCAATTATAAACAATCCTTACATAAAATAAAAGCAATATACAGCAAACCAATAACCAAAACCAAATAAAATAAAGAAAATAGAGAGAAGAGAAGGCTGCAAATTTTGACTATATACTACACTATTAGAAGCTATAAATACTAGGCACCAAAAGAGGTTAAAAGAATACATATTGAAAAGGAAGAAGTCATGCTACCACTATTTGCAGATGATATGGTAATCTACGAAGAAAACCCCAAAATTCTAGAAGAGTACTCCTACAGCTGAAAACAAACTTCAGCAAAAAGGTTGGTTTTAAAAATTAATTCAAATAATTCAGTAGTCTTCCTCTGAACAAGAGATAATTGGTGAGAAAGAAAATAGGGAAACAGCAACCATCACAATAGCCACAAATATTATGAAATATTGTAGAATAACACAAACAACCAAGTCAAAGACCTGGACAACAAGAATTTTAAGTGTCTTAAGAAAGAAAGTGGAGAAAAGCTCCATAGATGAAAAATTCTAACATACTAGTAGATATGAGGGATTAATATACTAAAAATGGCTACTTTACCAAAAGCAATCTAAAAATTAAATGCAATCCCCATCAAATATAAAGAGCAATACTCAACTTCTATCTGAAAAAAATTAAGGAAAGACAGCCAAAATATTTCTCAACAATAAAGAAGATTTGGGGGATCAATATCCCTGACCTCAAGCTCTAATACAGGGAAATACTAATAGAAACCACCTGCTCTTGCTACCGAGTCAGACTTGAAGTGCAGTGGAATAGAATTGAGGACCCAGAAATAAAAAGAAACACCTATGCTCACATGATACTTATGGACTGGAACCGGGAAAGAGAATAACATTTGAAATGTCACTAAAGAAACATATCTAATAAAAAAAATCAAAAAAGTGAAAGTGGAAAAAATTCTCAAAAATGAAAGCACAGGGGAAATTTTCCTCAGGAGTACACCAATTCCTCAAACTCTGAGACTAACAAACAACCAATGGGACCTCATAATATTGAATAGATTCTGGAAGACAAAGGGCACTTTCAATGGGACGAAATGGCAACCTACAGATTGGAAGAAAATCTTTAACAATCCTATATCCAGTCGAGAGCTAATATCCAAAATAAACAAAGAACTCAAGAAGATCGCCTTCAGTAAACCAAGTAATGCTATTAAAAAATAGGGTGCAGAACCAAACAAAGAATTCTCAATATAGGAACTTCAAATGGTCAAGAAGCACCTAAAGAAATGTTAATCATTTTTAATCATGTTGGAAATGCAAATCTAAAGCCTTAAATTCCACCTCACACCAATCGGAAAGGCTAAGATCAAAAACTACAGTGATAGCAGATACTGACAAGGATGTGGAAACAGAGGACCACCCACACATTGTGAGGGGGGATTGCAAGCTATTAAAACGATTTTGGAAATCAATCTGTCATTTAGAAAAAAATGAAATACTACTGCCTGAAGACCTAAGAATATTGGGCATATACACAAAAAATGATCCAGCATATAATAAGGAACCATGCTCTACTATGTTTAAAAAAGCCTTATTTCTCTATTTTTATTGGTAATTTTATTTACATTTCAAATGTTATCTCCATTACAAGTTTTACTTCCACAAACACCTTTACCCTCCATCTCTGCCCCTTGAATCTATGAGGATATTTCCCCAACTGCCGCCCCATGCCTGCCTAAGCACTCGATCATTCCCTACTCTGGGTCAATGAGCCTCCATAGGACCAATGTGTTCCCCTCTTCTGGTGATTCTCAAGAAGAAATCACTCTGCTGCAAACACAGCTGGGGCCACTAATCCCCCAATATTTTGCTCTTGGTTTAGTCATTGGAAGGTTTGAGGATCTGGTTGGTTTATGTTGTTGTTGTTCTGTTGGGGTTGCAAACCCTTTAACTCCTACAGCCCTTGTCCTAATTTCTTCCTTAGAGTTCCCAGGCTCATTCCAAAGTTTGGCTGTGTACATCTGCATCTGTATTTTTCAGGGTTGGGTAGAGTACCTCAGGGGTCAGGTATATCGGGCTCCTCTCAGTAAGCTCTTTTTTGCCTTAGCAATAATGTCTGGGTTTTGTTTGGAGCAAACAAACCCTCCCTTATTGATGTTAGTAGTATAGTTAGAGTTAAGTATGACTGGGTTCATGGCAAATCCCCAGCCAGCTGCAGAAGACTAATCCAAACCTGGTAGTCAGAAAGCCCAGTGATATGACAAACCTGTGACCTTTCTGAGAAATCAATATCCTGCTGACTAATGATATAACAAAGTTGGGACCTTGCTGAGAAATACATCTGAGTCAGGATGACCAATGATATGAAAAACCTGTGACCTTTCTGAAAAACAAACATCCTGCTGACTATTGATATGACAAACGTGTAACCTTTCTGAAAAAACAACATCCTGCTGACATCAGCTGACCACATGAGTACTGTGTCCTTGGCCTGGGATAATTTATCCCACTTCCCCCTCTTTCTGTTACCCCTTCTATGGTATAAATACAGCCTTGGGAAAAAATAAAATTGTCGCCCTGATCAGACTCTATTTCTCTCCGATCTCCTCCCTTATCTGAACTAGCCTCCCTTTTCGCTCTCCTTCCTCTCTTAATCCTTAAGCCTGCCTCACTCTACTTCCACAAATTAATCTGTTCCACTTCAGAGTAGGGCTGTAGCATCTACATTTTGGGTAGATCTCCTTGCTATTAGTTTTTTTTATATGTTCCTTTGGTTGTATCTTGCACATTTTAATCTCCATTTTGGCTAATATCTACTTGTCAGTAAGAACATAACATCAATGTATTATTTTGACTAGGTCACCTCACTCAGGGTGATATTTTCAAGTCCCATCTACTTGCCTGAAACTTTTCTGAAGTCATTTGTTTTAATAGCTGAGTAGAACACCATTGTATAAGTGTACCACATTTCCTGTATCCATTTCTCCTTTGAAGAATATCTGTCTTCTTATGAGCTTGCAGGTATTATAAATAATGCTGCTATGAACATAGTGGAGCATGTATCCATACTTTGTATTATATCGTTGTTTAGGAATATGTGAAATAGTTGTATAGCTGGGTCTTCAAGTAATCATATGGCCAATGTTCTGAGGAAACTCCAACCTGATTTTCACAGTACTATACCAGCTTGCAATCCCACCAACAATGGAGGAGCATTACTCTTTCTCTACATTCATGCTAGGACCTGTTGTCATGAGTTTTTGATCTTAGCCATTCTGACTGGTATTAGGTGGAATCTCAGGGTTCATTTGATTTTCACTTTGCTGGCGAATCTTCTTTTTGGCTAATATCTACTTATCAGTGAGAACATACAATCTATGAATTGAATAAATATGATGAACCTTTCCTTTTGAGGTGTGGCTGTTGTTAAATTGGATGTATTTATTTAGATATGAAATGTTACTGCATTTCTAGGTTTCCCATCCATTAACTCCCTAACCCTTTCCTCCTCCCTCTTCTTCTATGAGGGTATTCTTCCTCCCAAATGCAAACCCCATCCTGCATCACAGTCTTGACATTCCAGAACACTGGGACTTCAGCCTTGGCAGGATCATGTACTCCTCCTCCTATTGGTACCCAACAAGGCCATTCCCTGCTATATATGTAGCTGGATACATGGGCCTATCTATTGTACTCTTTGGGTGCTAGGTGAGTAGCTGGGTACTCTGGTTGCTGGTAATATCATTTCTTAAGAGGTTGCATGTCCCTTCAGTTATTTCAATCCTTTCTCTACCTCCTCCAAAAGGGACCTGGTTCTCAGTACAATGGTTTGCTTCTAGTATTCATCTCTGGATTTGTCATGTTCTGGCTGACCCTCTCAAGGGAAAGCTATATCAATCTCCTGTAAGGATGCCCTTCTTGGCTTCATCAACATTGTCTAGGTTTGTTGTTTGTAAATGTGTGGGCTAGATCCTGAGGTTGGGAAGGATCAGAATGCCCATTCCTTAAGTCTCTGTTCAAAACTTTATCTCAAAATCTCCTCTTTTGGATATATCTGTTTCCCCTTTTAAAAGTGACTGAAGCATGCACACTTTGGTTATCCTTCTTCTTTAGCCTCATGTGGTCTGTGGATTATATGTTGGATAATTCAAGCTTTTGGGCTAATATCCACTTAACAGTAACTGCATAATATGTGTGGATTTTTTAGGTGATAGGGTTACTTCAATCAAGTTGATATTTTCTACTTCAATATTGTCATTTAAAATATGAATTTAATGAAGACATTGTTTTTGATAGCTGAGTAGTGATCCATTGTGTAGATGTACCATATTTTCTCTATCCATTCCTTTGTTGGAGGACATCTGTGTTCTTTCAGGCTTCTGCCTGTTATAAATAGGCTGATATAAACATAGGGTAGAGTGTAATGTTGTTATGTGTTGGAGTATCATTTGGGTATATGCCCAGGAGGGGTATAAATGAGTCCTCTTTTAGAACAATATACAATTTTCTGGGGAACCACCATACTGATTTCCACAATCATCAACTGAGTTTTTTATCTTAGTCATTCTGACTTGTGTGAGGTGGAATATCAGGGTTGTTTAGATTTGCATTTCCCTGATGATTCATGGGGTTGACCATTTTTATAGGCACTTCTCAGGAAATCAATATTCCTCAGCTGAGAATTTTCTTTTAGCTCCGTACCTATTTTCAAGAGGGTTATTTAGCTCTCTGGATTCTACTTTCTTGAGTTTTATATACATTGTATATTAGCCTTCTATACAAGGGCAAGTGGTTGATTTCAGGCTTCTGTCTGTGATAAATAAGGTTGATTTCAGGGCTGAATTTGATTGTATCCAATCTTGTACTCCTGTCAGGAGTGTTTGCTTCCTTTTGTTCTAGAGTTTTTGAATGTGCTGTCAAGCTGCTAATGTATGCTCTATCCAGTTTCTTTTTGGAGGCACTCAGAGGTATGTGTTTTCCTCTTCCATGTGCCATATAGGTTTGTTTATTCGTGTTTTCATTTTCATTAAATTCTAAAAAGTCTTTATTTTCTTTATTTCTTCCTTGACCACATTATCATTGAGTAGAGCATTATTCAACTTCCATGTGTGTTTGGGTTTCTGTAATTTTGTTGTTATTGAAGAACAGCCTTAGTCCACGGTGATCTGATAGGAGGTATGGGATTATTTCAATCTTCTTGTATATGTTGAGGCCTGTTTTGTGAACAATTATATGGTCAATATAGCAGAAGATACCAGGAGGGGCTTTGAAGAAGGGATATTCTTTTGTTTTAGTATAAAATGTTCTAAAGATATCTGTTAAATACTTTTGGTTTATAACTTATGTTACTTTCTCTATGTCTCTGTTTAGTTTCTGTTTCCATGATGTGTCCATTAATGAGAGTGAGGTTTTGAAATCTCCCATGATTATTGTACAATTTGCAATGTGTGCTTTGATTTTTTATTAAGGTTTGTTTAAAGAATTTAGGTGCCCTTTCATTAATGAAGGAAATTACAGCCTAGAAAAAGCCAGAAAGGAATCACCTTGGAACTAGCCCAAAATAAGATAGCCATAAAAACTTAATTAAACCTCTAACATCTCTTCCCATCATTGGACTCAAATCTCCAGTAATCTAATAGAATGGATATGTAAAGATGACCCAGCATTTTGGTACATATAGGAAATATGCTTCAGTGAAAAAGACAGAAACTACCTCAAAGTTAAAGGCTGGGAAATATTTTCCAAACAAATGGTCCAAAGGGAACAAAAACTGGAGTAGCCATTCTAATATTGAACTTTCAACTTTCAACCAAAAGTTATCAAAAATGACAAAAAAAGGCACATCATATTCACAGAAGGAAACATCCAGCAAGATGAACTTTCTTTTTTTCCCTCCATCTTTATTAACTTGGGTATTTTTATTTCCATTTCAATTGTTATTCACTTTCCCGGCTGATATAATAATTTCTACTTAATACACTATAAATTTCTACCTTAATGAGAAATTGGGAGTAAATTTGATTTGAAAGAGTAAAAGTAATATTGACACTGTCTCAAGGCATTATAAACAAAACTGAAAACAACGAACAAAGGAACTTGTTTCAAATATAGCATCTATTAGTATTCTAGTGATTGATCTGCAATGTTGAAGCACAGCAACCAGAAAGCAAAGCAAAATCATGGCAAATGGATTAATTCAGGTTAAACCAACAAACCAGAAGAGAGGTAGGGTTTGTGCATGTGTGTGTGTGTGTATGTGTGTGTGTGTGTATGTGTGTATGTCGGTGTGTGTATATGTGTGTATCTATGTGTATAAGTATTTCCTGTATATTCATAGATATATTTTCATTATGATAGTAACAAGTAGAACAAAGCTCTACTGTGAGGAAGAATAGTATGATGTACAATATGAAGCACACAGTATGAATATCAACATTTTGTTCAGAAAAAAAGTTGTCATATGAAAGCTTCAACCCTCTCTCCCTATAATAGGTGCACATAGGAGTTTTTGCTAGACCAAAGGCTACATTCCTTGAAATGCCAATGAATTTATCCATAAAACTCAGACACGCATACACACACACACACACACACACACACACACACACACACTCACTCACGCTAATGTACACAAACTCAGAAAACCTCACGGTTCCGTGGATCACCATATATATTCTTCATAATTACTGTCTAGGATTTTTCTAAAGTCATCAAATTTTCCTTTGGGGACAGGTTTTTTTGGCATCATCAATCATGAAATGGAATATACAAATGGTTGCATCTCCGCATGAAATGTATAGTAATTACAAAAAAGCAGTAGTAATAAAAGAGTTATATTTATTGATAATTGTGTCAAAGAAGGATTTGGTTTCAAATTATAAAATTACTCTATAATGTTCAAAGACTAACAGAACAATAAAATTCACAGAGAAGACATACCACAACTTCAAATATTCCACCAAATAAACTATATAAAACATATATAACAGGTTTGTATAAGAATACTTATTGTTTTAGTTTAAATGCCTACAATTAAAATATTGTTTAATAATTTGAAAATGAAATTTATATCATTAATAATCAGTGGTGTCAGATTAATGTTAGGTGAAAACTTTTTAACAGTTTATAGTTAATGTAACTACTTATGATGAATAATAGAGTCGCTTCTGAGTAAAATATTTCCAACTAATATCAAGCACATGGCTACACTGTGGGAATTCACTGATAATGACTTATGTTCCAACACTGTTTAAATTCTTATAACTATACTTCTCTTTTTTAATTAATGTTTCTTGATAAATACACATAAAGCAAATATCCTATCAAGTTAGTCTGCTAGATGGATCTATTTAATTCAAGGTTTGAACTTGTACTAAATGATTTGCCATATTGTTTACCTTTGTAAAGTTTCCAGTTTGAAATCTGTGCTGTGTTTGAAAATATGATTTCTGTGAAGACATTTCTACCTCCTATACATTAGTAATGCTCATCTACTCAATGGATTCTGTGGTGACCTTGAAGAGATGAGGACCAGGGAAACAGTTTCCCACATTCATTGCATTTATAAGGCTGCTTTTCAGGATGGAATTTTGATGAACTTGGAGAGTTGAAGAACAGGTAAAAGACATGACAACTTTGTTCATTCATGGAGATTACCTTTTCTATGGATCTGTAGTGAACTTGAAGATGTTATGATTGATTAAATGATAGTCTACATTAATTATATTTGTAATGTTTGTCCTCAATATATAATCTGTGCTGAACTTTACGGTCTTAAGACTGTGTATAAGATTTGCAACATTCAATAAATTTTTAAAATTAACCTCCAGTATGGATTCTGTGGTACACTGAAGATTTGAGGAATCTGTAGATGATTTCCTAAACTTATTACATTTTAAAGGTTTGTTTCAGTCTGAATTCTGTGGTGAACTTTAAGATGAGAGGAAAGAATAAAGAATTTCCCACATTCATTTCATTTGTAAGACTAATCTAGAATATGTGATCTCTTGTGACGTTTAAGATTTGAGTAGTATGTGAAAAATTTCCCACATTCATTACATTTGTATGGTTTGTCTCCAATATGTGATCTCTGGTGAATTTTAAGATTTGAGGACTGTGTGAAAGATTTCCCACACTGAGTACATTTGTAAGGTTTGTTACCAGTATGAATTCTGTAGTGACGTTTAAGACTTGAGGAGCATGTGAAAGATTTCCCACATTCAGTACATTTGTAAGGTTTGTCTCCAGTATGTAATCTCTGGTGAATTTTAAGACTTGAGGACCATGTGAAATATTTCCCACATTCATTACATTTGTAAGGTTTGTCTCCAGTATGTGATCTCTGGTGAATTTTAAGACTTGAGGACCATGTGAAAGTTTTCCCACATTCATTACATTTGTAATGTTTGATTCCAGTTTGTGATTTCTGGTGAATTTTAAGACTGGAGGAATGTGTGTAAAATTTCCCACGTTCATTACATTTGTAAGGTTTGTCTTCAGTATGACTTCTGCAGTGAACATGAAGATTTGAGATATTAGTAAAGGTTTTTCCACATTCATTGCATTTGTAGGGTTTATCTCTTGTATGGCTTCTGTGATGAACTTTTAGTCTTGAGAACTGTATAAAGGATTTCCTACATTGGTTATATTTGTAAGATTCATCACCAGTATGAATTCCATGGTGAACAGGAAGATTTGAAGAACCTGTAAATGATTTCCCCCATTCATTAGACTTGCAAGGTTTGTCTCTGGTATTGATTCCATCCTGAGTTTTAAGTCTTGAGAACAGCATCAAGGATTTTACACATTCATTATATTTGTAAGTTGTTCCATGAGTAGAAATTGTGAAATGAGTCTTAAGATCTGAGGACTGAGTTCTCTCAAGAGGGGTATCTGCAGCTAACTGATCTATTTCAGGACTGAAACAGATGTGTTTTGCACGCAGATCATTTCTATAATATAATATTTCACTATCATCACTTCCAGGTCTGAAATCCCAGAATTTCTCTCTATGTAGAGCTGAAAGGCTATTACAAGCATATCTTTGTGTTATTATCTTCTGAAAATAGTCCCGTATAAATACCTTTGGGAATAGCTTCTTAGTGTGATCACAATACAGAGCTGAAATTAATGAGAAAATGTCATTATATGATACTTTACAATTGGTTGAAAATAATATATATGCATAATTCATGAATAGAACCAATCTGAGGATCATGGCAAAAACATACAACACTGAACTATACCAATTTTTGTTCCAATGACATAATTGTCATAAATATATATTAAGAGATACTCATGAAATCTATAATATATTACATATGTATGATTTTTATCAATAATAAAAGGATGGCAAATACAGCTCAAGGGTTATTTTATTCATATGTTTTATTTTTATTTTTTAACCTTTTCTATAGTACACAATTTATTCCGTTCAAGGACCACACTCTAACGCTTGCATATTACATACACACTCACAATCCCAGTAGCAAGAAAATATCTGGAGCCCCAACACCCAAGTGCACAAGATCACCCCATTCTTTGAGGCCTCAAATTTCTTGAGGGATAGATGCATCTTCTCTAACTAAGTACAACCCTGCACTTCTCTGCTGTATATGTGTTAGTAGACTCACTTCAACTGGGGAAGGATGGATGATTGGGGGAGCTATCTAAGGGGTCCAGGTTAGTTGAGACTGTTAGTCTTCCTGTAGTGTTGCCATGATCCTCAATTTCTTTGATGTTTTAACTTATTCATCAACAGGGTCACCAGGTTCTGTCCATTGGTTGGGTGTAAATAGTGCATCTGACTCTTTCAGCTTCTTGTTGAGTCTTTCAGAGGGCAGTCATGAATGGCCCCTGTTTGAAAGCAATCCATAGCATCCTTAATGGAGTCTAAACTTGGATTCCTCAGTCCCTTTGCTTTAAACCCCAATTTGAGTTAATTATTTGACCACCTTTTTCCTCAGGCCTTTCTCCATTTTTGAATCCATGGTTCTTTCAGAAAGGAACTATACTGCATCAGAGTTTGACTGTGTGAAAGTAAACTCATCTCTATATTTGATACCCTATCTTTCTACTGGATTTGGGCTCTCTAAGTTCCTTCTCCCCACAGTAGGGTCTTTAATCTGAGGTCTCTCCTTTTGAGTCACACATCCTTGTTATTTGGTATATTCTAGAGGGTACCACCAACTCCTACCTACCAAGGATTCCCATTCCCATTCTTTCTGCTGGACATCAGGGTTTCAGTCCTTTTGCCACACCACAATACCTTTCGAGTTCAACTCTTCTTTTCATCACCTAGGTCCTTCCTTTCTACCACCTGCGATTGTATTCCTTTCCCATCCAAGTGGCATTGAGGCATCCTAACTTAGGCCTTTCTGTTTGTTAACCTCCTTGATTCCTATGGATTTTATCCTCAGTATTCTGTATTTTTCGACTAATATCCACTTATTAGTGAGTTTTGCTATTCATACCCTTTTGGGTGTCACTTGCCTCACTCAAGATGATATTTTCTAGTTTCCTCCACTTGCCTGCAAACTCATGATGTCTTTGTTCTTAGTAGCTCAGTCAAATTCCATTAAGTAAATGGAATATAAGATTTTGAGAATCAATACTTCTGTTGTGGGATGCCACAGATATTCTTTTGTGTCTCCTGCTTCTGCTTATCATAAATTAAGTCACTATGAACATAGGAAACATGACCCCTGTGACATGGAGTGGCATCTTTTGGGTATACTCCCAAGAGTGATATAGCTGGGTCTTCAGGTAGATAGATGTATTTCGATATTTTTGAGGAACTGCCAGATTGATTTCCAGATTGGTTGTGCCAGTTTCCAATCCTATCAGCAAATGAGGAGTGTTGCATTTTCTCTACATACTCACCAAACTATGCTGTCACCTGGGATTTTGTTCTTAGCTATTCTGATTCTTGAAAGGGTTGTTTTATTTGCATTTACCTATTGACTAAGAACATCTTAAAAATGTGCAATTTCTGAATGTGCATAAGATCAATTTTCCAATGATACTACTGTATAAAACTACATTTGAAATTAAAATAAGAAATTCTGGACCTGACCTTTGAACAGATACACATTACTTAAATGATACTTGTGAAATTCGAGTTCAGCCCTCTATTCCCTTTGCACGGTTCCACCTAAATCTCTGGTGGACTTTTGCCATCACAACCAAGTGAGATGCCAATGCCACACACCCCTAATTGCAGGTCCCCTGGAAACCACAACATATATGCGGTCTTCCCTATATACTCTCTGCTACATCTCCAAGTCCTCATGCTGATCTGCAATTCCAGATGCATCTATCAGGAACCAACCCTTATGCCTACATCCCTGGGGGCCTTCACAGACCTAGGGCAATTCAATTCTGCCTGGAATGACAGAAACCAGGAGAACTGACTAAAAGATCTATGTATATTCCTAGAGTCCTGCTGCCAGAAGAGACCTCCAGGCATGCCAAAACACGCAAACTACCGTTTGCTAAAGGACAAAAATAGCACAATAAAATAAATGGGAAATTAAAGTACCGCCAGAGCACAGTTTTTCTACAACTTCAAGCAATATATACACTAGCAAATTTATGGTACAAAAATTTAACTTTATATCTAGTGTCCATCTCAGCACAGAGCCGGCGCTGTCCCATGACCCTCCATGCCAACTTACTGCCCAGAAAGAGCTTCCCTACCAGGAGTGCTCTCACTCCTGAACCCACATGGGAAACCCTATTTTTGCTCTAATAATTGTCAGAAGAGGGACCCACATGGAACTCACGGGGCATAGAATCTGCAGAGCATCCATCCTTCCTGGCTCCATCTGCACCCTGGTGTTTGGACTGTACCACAGCCCTCTATAGCCAGGAAATGCATGGAAATAGCTGGTCACCCAGAATTGCTCTCTCTCTGAAGCCCACATGTGGGAAAACCACTTTCATTACAGTGGACCTCCAAAAAGGGACGTGCCAAGAGAATACAGGGCACAGGAACTAAAGAGCATCCTGGGACGGGATTCTTCTACTCTCTACCTGTTCCCAGCAATAGGGTTGTCCTAAAGTCCTCTGTAAACAAATCCTGTCCAGAAAGAGCTGGTCTCCCAGAATGGCCCTCATTCCTAGGCCCACACGTAGTACTACAATTTCAAGGGACTTGCCAGAAGCCCAAAGGGCACAGGAACTACAGAGAATCCTGGGAATGAATCCTTACAGTATATATTTGTACCCCGAGTTAAGGATGTCAAGCAACACTTTTTATCGAAATCCAGCCCAGAGAAACGTTGTCTCCCAGTGGTGCGCTCACTCCAAAGATCACAACCTCAGAACCCCACAGAAGGGACAAGCTCTGGTAGATACAGCAAGACCAACAAACACCAGAGATATCCAGATGGCAAGAGGGAAGCACAAGAAACTAATCAACAGAAACCAAGTCTACTTAATATCGTCAGAACACAGTTCATCAAACACACAAAGTCCTGGTACCCAACAACACAACAGAAAAGCAGGAATTGGATTTCTTCCTTTTTTTCTCCATCTTTATTAAATTGGGTATTACTTATTTATATTTCAAATGTTATTACCTTTCTGAGTTTCCAGTCAAACATCTCCCTAATTCTTCCTCCTCCCCTTCTAGATGGGTGTTTCCATTCCCATCCTCCCTTCATTACCGACATCCCTGCAAAAATCCCATTCACGTGGTGTTCAGTCATGGCAGTACCCAAGGCTTCCCCTTCCACTGGTGCCCTTACTAGGCTATTCATTGCTACCTCTGCACTTGGAGCACAGGTTCAGTCCATGTATACTCTTCGGATAGTGGCTTAGACCCTGGAAGCTTTGGTTGGTTGGCATTGTTCTTCATATGGGGTATCAAGCCCCTTCAAACTCTTTCAGTTGTTGTTCTGATACCTTGAAGGGGTCCCGTTCTCAGTTCAGTGGTCTGCTGCTTGAATTTGCCTATGTATATGCCATATTCTGGCTGTGTCTCTCAGGAAAGATCTACATCCAGTTCCTGTCAGCATGCCCTTCTTTGCTTCATCCATCTTATCTAGTTTGCTGGCTATATATGTATGGGGCACATGTGGGGCAGGCTCTGAATGGGTGTTCCTTCAGCCTCTGTTCTAACCTTTGTCTCCCTATTCTCTCCCAAGGGTATTCTTGTTACCCTTTTGAAGAAGGAGTGAAGCATTCACATTTTGGTCATCCTTCTTGAGTTTCACGTGTTCTGTGGATCTATGGTAATTGGAGCATTTGGGCTAATATCCACTTATCAATGAGTGTATAAGATGTGTGTTTTTATGAAATTAGTTTACCTCACTCAGGATATTTTCCAGTTCCATCCATTTGTGTATGAATTTCATAAAGTCATTATTTTTGATATCATACTAGTATTCCATTGTATAGATGTACCACATTTTCTGTTTCCATTCCTCTGTTGAAGGGCATCTGGGTTCTTTCCAGTTTCTCGCTATAATAAATAAGGCTGCTATGAACATAGTAGAGCATGTGTCTTTGTTGGGGCATCTTTGGGTATATGCCCAAGAGAGGTATAGATGGGTCCTCAGGTAGTTCAATGTCCAATTTTCCGAGGAACCTCCAGACTGATTTCCAGAATAGTTAAAACACTCTGCAATACCACCAACAATGGAGGAGTGTTTCTCTTTCTCAACATCTGCCCGAGCATCTGCTGTAGCCAGAGTTTTTTATCTTAGCCATTCTCACTGGTGTGAGGTGGAATTCAGGGTTGTTTTGATTTGCATTTCCCTTATGACTAAGGATGTTTAACAGTGCATTAGGTGCTTCTCAGTCATATGGTATTCCTTAGCTGTGAATTCTTTGGTTATATCTGAACCCCATTTCTAAATAGGGTTATTTGTCTCCATTGCGGTCTAACATCGGAATTTCTTTGAATATTTTAGATATAAGCCCTATATCAGTTTTAGGATTGGTAAAGATCTTTTTCCAATCATTTGGTTGCCATTTTGTCCTAACAACACTGTCCTTTGCCTTACAGAAGCTTTGTAGCTTTATAAGATCCCATTTGTCAATTCTTGATCTTAGAGCATAAGCCATCGGTATTTTGTTCAGGAAATTTTCTCCAGTGCCCATATGTTTGAGACTCTTCCCCACTTTTTCTTCTATTAGTTTGAGTGTATCTTGTTTGATGTGGATGTAATTCATCCACTTGGATTTAAGCTTTGTACAGGGTGATAAGCATGGATCGATCTGCATTCTTCTACATGCTGACGTCCAGTTGAACCACCATCATTTGCTGAAAATGCTATCTTTTTTCCAATGGATGGTTTTGGTTACTTTGTCAAAAATCAAGTGACCATAGGTGTGTGGGTTCATTTCTGGGTCTTCAATTCTATTCCACTGGTCTATCTGCCTGTCTCTTTACCAATACCCTGCAGTTTTTATCACTATTGCTCTGTAATACTGCTTGAGTTCAGGGATTAATGATTCCCCTGGAATTCCTTTTATTATTGAGGATAGTTTTAGCTATCCTGGGTTTTTTGTTATTCCAGAAGAATTTGCCAATTTTTCTAACTCTCTTACGAATTGGATTGGTTTTTTGATGGGGATTACATTGAATCTGTACATCACTGTTCTTAAAATGGCCATTTTTACTATATTAATACTGCTTATCCATGAGCATGGGAGATTTTTCCGTCTTCTGAGATCTTCTTCCATTTCTTTCTTCAGAGGCTTGAAGTTCTTATCATACAGATCTTTCACTTGCTTGTTTAAAATCACACCAAGGTATTTTATATCATTTGGGACAATTATGGAGGGTGTCATTTCTCTACTTTCTTCTTGGCTTGTTTCTCTTTTATGTAGAGGAAGGCTACCTATTTATTTGAGTTAATTTTATACTCAGCTACTTTGATGAAGGTGTTTATCAGGTTTAGTAGTTCTCTCGTGGAACTTTTTGGATCACTTAAATATACTATCATATAATCTGCAAATAGTGATATTTTGACTTCTTCCTTTCCAATCTGTATCCCTTATTGATTTTTTTTACATTGATATTCATAAGGGAAATTGGTCTGAAGTTCTCTTTCTTTGTGGTGCGTTTGTGGGGTTTAGGTATAAGAGTAATTGTGGCTTCATAGAGGGAATTCAGTAGTGCTCCATCTATTTCAATTTCATGGAAAAGTTTGGATAGTATTGATATGAGGTGTTCTATGAAGTTCTGATAGATTTCTGCACTGAACCAATCTGGACCTGGGCTCTTTTTGGTTGGGAGACTTTTAATGACTGCTTCTATTTCATTAGGATTTATGGGGTTGTTTAAAAGTAGCATGAGTTGGTGAGAAGAAGGTATATCATTTTGTTTTAGGATAGAATGTTCTATAAATATCTGTTAAATCCATTTCGTTCATAACTTCTCTTAGTCTGTCTATGTCTCTGTTTAATTTCTGTTTCCATGATCTGTCCATTGATTAGAGTGGAGTGCTGAAATCTCCTCCCGTTATTGTGTGGGATGCAGTGTGTGCTTTGAGCTTTAGTAAGGTTCCTTTTATGTATGTAGGTGCCCTTGTATTTGGAGCATAGATATATAGGATTGAGAGTTCATCCTGGTGGATTTTTCCTTTGATGAATATATAGTGCCTTCTCCTCTTTTTGTTGCCTTTAGATGAAAATCTATTTTATTTGATATTAGAATGGCTACTGCAGTTGCTTCTTCAGACCATTTGCTTCAAATTTGTTTTCCATCCTTTTACTCTAAGGTAGTGTCTGTCTTTGTCTCTGAGGTGTGTTTCCGGCAGACAGCAAAATGTTGGTTCCTCATTGCATATCCAAGTTGGTTAATCTGTGTATTTTTCTTGGGGAATTGACTCCATTGATGTTGGGAGATATTAAGGAATAGTGATTGTTGCTTCCTGTTATATTCGTGTTTGGATGTGAGGTTATGTTTCTGCTTATCTTCTCTTTGTTTTGTTGCAAAACAATTAGTTTCTTGCTTTTTCTAGGGTGTAGCTTGTCTGCTTTTGCTGGACTTTACCATTTATTATCCTTTCTTGGGCTGGATTTGTAGAAAGATATTTTGTAAATTTGGTTTTGTCATGGAATATCTTGGTTTCTCCATCTATTTTAAATGAGAGCTTTGCAGGATCCAGTAACCTGAGCTGGCATTTGTGTTTTCTTAGGATCTGTATGACACATGTGCAGGAACTTCTGGCATTCATAGTCTCTAGTGAGAAGTCTGGTGTGATTCTTATAGGTCTGCCTTTATTTATTACTTGACCTTTTTCCCTTACTGCTTTTAATATCCTTTCCTTGTATTATGCATTTGGTGTTTTGACTATTATGAGACAGGAGGAATTTCTTTTCTGGTCCAATCTATTTGGAGTTCTGTAGGCTTCTCTTATGTTTATGGGCATCTCTTTCTTTAGATTAGGGAAGTTTTCATCTATGATTTTGTTGGAGATATTTACTGGTCCTTTGAGTTGGGAGCCTTCACTCTCTTCTATATCTATAATCCTTAAGTTTGATTTTCTCATTGTGTTCTGGATTTCCTGGACGTTCTGGGCAAGTAGCTTTTTCCATTTTACATTATCTTTAATAGTTGTATCGATAATTTTTATGGAAACTTCTGCTCCTGAGGTTCTCTCTGCTATCTCTTGCATTCTGTTGGTGACGCTTGTATCTACAACTCCTTGTCTCTTCCTTTGGTTTTCTATATCCAGGGTTGTCTCCCTTTGTACTTTCTTTATTGCTTCTATTTCCATTTTTAATTCCTTTACCTGTTTGATTGTGTTTTCCTGTAATCATTTCAGCGATTTTTGTGATATCTCTCTGTAGTTTTTTACTTGTTTATTTATTTTTTTCCTGCGTTTCTCTAAGGGACTTCTATATGCCTCTCTTGAAATCCTCCATCATCATGATCAAATGTGATTTTAAATGTAGATCTTGCTTTTCTGGTGTGTTTGTATATTCAGTTCTTGCTTTGGTTGGATTATTGGGCTCCAATGATGCCAGGTAGTCTTGGTTTTTGTAGCTTGGGTTCCTGCGCTTGCAGCTTGCCATCAGGTTGTCTCTGGTGTTACCTTGTTCTGCTATTTCTGACAATGGCTAGACTGTCCTTTAGGCCTGTCAGGAGTGCTGTAGAGTTGTTTTCCTGTTTTTTTTTCAGCCTTTTTTTTCAGCCAGTTATGGGAACAGAGTATTCTGCTGTCAAGGGTGTAGTCTTTCCTGTCTACAGGTCTTCAGCTCTTCCTGTGGGAGTGTGTCCTGAGTCCACAAGGCAGGTCACTTGGAGAAGAAAAGTTGGTCTTATCTCTGGTCTCAGGCCTGAATTCGCTCCTCTGGGGCTACATTTCAGCTCTCTGTAAGGGTCAGAAACCAAATGACCTGCCCTGCATTTTCCCGGGTCCCTGTTAACAGATGGCACCAGACATTTTCCTCTAGAGTCAGAAATGTTGGCAGAGTGTAGTCTATTCTGCCTTCCCAGGTGTCTCTGTCCCTCTGAAGATTTAGCTCCCCCCCCATGGGATTTGGGAGTGGGGAGATGTTTCACCAGGTCACTTCAGATCTGGGCGGTGTATGGACTGCAAAGGACCTGCAGTTTGAGTGCCCCTATCTTTCTGTTCCCAGATGCCCTATATAGTTTCTTCTTGGACTAGACTAACCAGCAGACACAGAGACAGTTTCCATATTAATAAATTCAAAAAGACTGAAAAGAATGACATGACAAAATAAACAGAAGAAATGCAAATAAATTATCAGATTCTAGTACAAAAGCCTATACTGAACAACATTGGAAAATCAGATTGAAAGAACAATTTTATAGTCAGATATTAGGAAACAAAATTAAATAACCATTGGAACAGTCCCATAACTCCCAAAGAAAAAGAAGAAGTCATTAAAAGTCTTCCAACCAAAAAAACACCAGATGGTTTTAATACAGAATTCTATTAGACCTTCAAAAAAGACTTAATACGAATACTCTTCAAACTATTAACAAAAACACAAACAAAAGGAAGAGTATCCAATTAATACTGTGAAGCTACAACTATCCCTTACCTCAACTTCACAAAGGCACTACAAAGAAAGAGAAATTCAGACAATTTCCCTTGAGAAAATCTATGTAAAATTACTCAATAATTCTCCCACAACAAAATGAACATTCTCCATGATCAAGTATTATTTATTGCCAAGAATTAGGGATGATTCAATGCACAGAAATCCAAGAACCTAACCTACGCTATAAACAAACTCAAGGAATAAAGAACAAATAATCATCTCATAAGATGCTGAGAAAGCATTTGGCATAATTCAATACCACATTATGATAAAAGTCTTAGAAAGACCCTGAATTCAAGGTCCATAACTAAATAAACTTAAAGCAATACACAACAGTCCCGTAGCCAACATCAGACTAAACAGTGAGAAACTTGAAGGAATCCAGTTACAATCAGGGACTAAAGAAGGCTGTCCACACTCTCCATACCTATTCAAGATCATGTGTGAAATTCTAGCCAAGGAAATTAAACAAGAATAAGGTGTCAAAGCAATAAAAATTAGAAAGTAAGAACACAAAATATCACTATATATAGATGCTATGGTAATATACTTAAGTGACTTGAAAATTTCCACCAGAGAACATCTTCAGCTACAAAACAACTTCAGCAAAGTGGCGGGATATAAAATTAACTTAAATAAATAAATAAATAAATAGCCTTCCTCAACTCAAATAATGAATGGGATGTGAAAGAAATTAATCAAGAGACACCCTTCAAAATAGTCACAAATAATATATACTACTTTGGTCTTATTCTAACCACACACAAAAGATATGTCTGTGACAAGAACTTCACTTCTCTGAGAAAACCAATGGAAGAAGGCCTAAGAATTTAGAAAGATCCCCCATGCTCATGGATTGGCAGGATGAATATAGTTTTAATTGCTATCTTCCCAAAAGCAATTCCCAGATTCAATGCAACCAACATCAATGTTCCAACCGATTCTTCAAAGAAATAGAAAGTGCAATTCGCAAATTCATTTGGAATAACCAAAAGCCACTGATAGTGAAAAATATATTCAACAATAAACTTCTTGGGGAAACAAAATACCTGACCTCAAGCTGTATTTCAGAGCAATTGTTACAAAACACCCTGCTTGGAATAGGTACAGACACATGGAGGTTGATCAGTGGAATAGAAGACACAGAAATGAACCATCATATCTATGGTCCCTTGATCTTTGACAAATGTGCAAAAACTACAAAAAGAATAAAAGACAAGATTTTCAACATATGGGAACTGGTTCAACTAGAGGTCACAAGGAGAGGATTGCAAATTAGGCCACTCTTACTGCCTTGTACAAATTTCTTTTCCAAGTGGATCAAGGACCTCTGCCTAAACCAAATACACTGAAACTAATAGAAGAGAAAGTGGACAGAAACCTGAAACAAATGGGCACAGGGAAAATTTTTTTGAAGAGAAGACCAATGGTCTATCTAATAAGATCAAGAATCAACAAATGGGACCTTATAAAAATTGCAAAACCTCTCTAAAGATAGGTCACTCTCAATAGAACAAAATGATAACCAACAAATTAAAAAAAAAAGGTATTCAAAGAATTTAAGAATTTAGACTCCAGAGAATCAAATAACCCTATTAAAAATGGAGTACAAACCTAAACAAACATTTCTCAATTGAGGAATATTCCATGACTGAGAAGCTCTGCAAGAAATTTTCAATATCCTTAGTCATTAGGAAAATGCAAATAAAACAACCCTGAGATTCTATGTCACACCAGACAGAATGGTTAAAATCAGAAACTCAGGTTACAGCAGATGACTGTAAGGATTTGTAGAAAGAGAAACACTTGTTCATTGTTGGTGGGATTGAATGCTGGAAAAACCATTAGGGAAAACATTCGGGTGGATCCTCTTAAAGCTGGATATAGGGATAGGGATAGTGATGACTCAGCTAAACAAGACACACACACACACACACACACACACACACGCGCATATATCCAAGGTATGCTCCAAGGTAAACAAGCACATATGCTACACTATGGCAAGAAGCTGGAAATAATATAGATGTTCTTTTAAAGAGGAAAGAATAGTGAAAATATATTACAGCTACACAATGGAGCACTATGCAGCAATCAAAAACAATGACTTCTTGAAATACTTAGGCCAATGGATGACACAGGGTATGCACTCCCTGATATGTGAATATTAGCCCAAGAGCTTGGAATACCCAAAATAACAAATACAGACCACATGAATCCAAAATATGGATTATACATTCCTGCTTACGTGAAAGGCCATCCAGAGATTGTTCCTCCTGGCAATCCTTCCCAAATACAGTCACCAAACCCAGACACTATTCCCAATGTAACGAAGTGCATGCTAACAGGAATGTGATACAAATTTCACCTGAGAGGCTCTGCCAGAAGCTGACACAGGTGGATACTCACAGCCAAACTTTGAACTGAGAATGGTGTCCTCAAATGAGGAGTTAGAAAACTGGTGTGTAGGAGAAGAAGGGGTTTGTGACCCCAAAGGAGGAACAGCAACATCAGGCAACCAGACCCGTCTGATCTCGCAGGGACTGAACCATCATCACAAGAGTGTACGAGGATGGACTTTTGGACCCATAGGCATATGTAGCAAAGAATGGCTTTGTCAGGCACGTACTTGAGGAGAGGCTCTAGATCTTGTGAAGGCTAAATGCCCAGTGTAGGGAAATACCATGGCAGCGGGGAGAAAGATGTGGTTGTGTGAGGGATCACCCTCATAGAAGAAGGAGGAAGGAAATTGGGATAGGGGAAACAGGGAAAGGGGATAACATTTGAAATGTAAATAAAGAAATATCCTATAAAAGAAAAAAAAACAACTGTGTGAGTCAAAGTTTATTCACATATGAATGCTACTGAACGTTTATTGCAAAGACATTTAAGATTGAAGAATCCTAATCTTAAATGTAAAACCAAGATAAAAGTATATAACATGTTAGCTATAAATAAGATAATAATAAATGTATAAAAATGTAATACTCTTACTGATTAATGGAAGTCAGGCCAAAACACTAAGAGGAGTTTTACACATCTCTGTGGTTAAATGGAAATAATGGAAGAAAAATATTCTTACCCACAGAAAGCAGGTTGTTGTAATTCTCCCACATGACATCTCTGTACAAAGCCTTCTGAGTAATATCCAGACAGTCCCATTCCTCCTTAGAGAACTCTATAGCCACATCCATGAAAGTCAATAGACTCTGAAATGAAAATTACCAGTATTCGCCTCATGTCCATTGACCATGATCTATATTTCACCCAGGGAAATATTCATTGAATATAGAACTTGATCTGCTGTAAATAACTAGTATGTATTTTTGAAAATTATGTTGTGTATGAATGAAATATTGTGAATTCGTTGCAAAGATGCGATATGCTATCAGTTCTCAACCTATGGTTGGTGATCGCCTAAAGTACCAGAAAACAGAGGTATTTACATAAGGTCTTATACAATAGTAAAAGTGCAGTCTGAGTTAGCAAGAAAAATAAAATTATAGTTGGGATCACCAAACTTTGAAGAACTCAATTAAAATGCTGCAGCAGTAGGAAAGCTGAGAATTACTGCACTAGGGTCTCAAATGCAACATTCATGAAACATGAGCCTCTATTTCAGGCAAATAATGACACAAGTGACTCTCTGTGGAATTATACATTCACCTTTGCCAGCGTGTACATTCACCTTTGCTATCAGAAACTTTATAAGATTTTCAGCTTACACTTTCATATATATATAATTTATACTGAAAACCAGACTGGAATAAGAAAATACCTGTCTTAGAACACCATTGACATGAATTTTGAAAACATAATACTTAGAGTCATATGAAAAAAAAATAGTGCTGTAATGTGAGTCAGCATAGGAAAGTTTGGAAATTTTGGCAATGAAGGTTCTGTAAGAATACTCAACTTTTCCCATAATCATGCATATATTTACCTGACAAGAAGCCATCTTTCCTTTCTCCTTTAGCAGGGAATATCTCACAAAAGTTCACATTTCACATTCCACAATTCACTCTGAACTTAGAGGGAGCAAGTCCTCCTGTTCCTTGTAAAACAAAAGAGCAGAAAGAAGGAATCAAAACTAATCACACACTGTGACTTTTGCCAGAGAAGAGATGGGGAAATAATAATCTTCTATAGGCAGAAATAAAACAAAAGATTTTCTTGTTCTGAATTTAGGTGTTGTTTTTCTAGAGAATGATCTAGTCTCTACTGACCTGGAAATGTGGCTGCAGTGACCTGCTACAAACCTAATGCAGGCAGATCAGAATTGTAAATGCAGGCTGAGC
Source organism: Rattus norvegicus (assembly GCF_021556685.1). Classification (NCBI taxonomy): domain Eukaryota; kingdom Metazoa; phylum Chordata; class Mammalia; order Rodentia; family Muridae; genus Rattus; species Rattus norvegicus. The sequence goes on along the minus strand of NC_141546.1, from coordinate 11,632,482 downwards.
AGAGTTGGCAATTCAAGTTGATACTCACTTTTCTTCCTTACCTTTATCTCAGAAGGTTTATCAAAATTAAATGGAGGCATCTCTTTGCAATAATTGCCAGAATCTGTGAGATGACCCCAGCTGCAGGTATTTTTTCATGCTGGGTATGAATTAGAGTTGCCTGAGGCTGAAAAAGGCAAGCAAATCAGTGCCTGTCTTACCACAGTCTAAAGAAGATAGTACTTTTGGAATTTAGGTCCTGTTCTAAAAGGGCATGATGTTGTGGTTTTGAAGCAAGATACATGCTTGTGTTTTCTCAACAATTTCCTTTTAACAATGACATCTCCTGTTTTGAATACATAATTAAACACTCACATATGTTTACCTAAATATGATACCTCTGCTTCTTGTTTAATACCTTCAGCTGTTACAGAATGCAGTTGAACTTCATGCTCCTACAATATTTTCCATGGTGGCAGTTTTGACTGAAAAGACGCTGAAAATAGTTATAGTAAAGATGGCTTTACCAACCAAGGGCATTTACTTTCTACAAAAAAAAAAATGGACAACACAAGGAGACACCTTCTTCTTTGCTGGAAAAGTCACTCTAATTGATTAACAAGACACTACAAGGAATTCTAATAGAAACACAAATTGTGCCCCTCCAGGTTCTGTTCATATTTTCTATATATTTCTTTTTCCTCTTTCATTCTCATATTATTTTTTGATATTTTACAGCTGTTCCATGTATTTGAGTATTCAGATGTTTCAGGATTGCAAGATGAAGAACGAGTCAAAGAGGAGATTTCCAGTTGTATTTTGTCTTTTTAATTTAGGATAATGTACTACTTATAATAGTACTAGAAAATAAATACTGTATCCAGGGTGGAAAAAGCAATGTGTTCATGATATTCTTAGGCAAATGGATGAAATAAGAAAGTATTACCCTGAGTGAGGTAACCCAGTCACAAAAGAACACACATGATATGGACTCACTGATAACTAGATACTAGTCACAAGTCTCTGAATACCCAAGATATAATTCACAGACAAAATGAAGCTTAGACAAGGATGCTTACAGCTAACCAATAGACTGAGCACAGGGAAACCATCGGAAGAATTAGAAAAAAGCATGAAGGAGCTTAAGGGGGGTGTAACTCCATAGGAAGAACAACAATATCAACCAAGAAGACACCCCAAGTGCTCACAAGGACTAAAGCAAAAAACAAAGAGTTCACATGCAGAGACCTTTGGCTTGAGAAAATAAGTAGCAGATGATGTCATTATCTGCCATCAATAGTAGGAGAAGCCCATCATCCTGACAAGGCTCATTTCCACAGTAAAAGGGAATGCCAGGGTGTTGAGGTGGTAGTGGGTAGGTGGAAGTAGGATCTTCTACATAGAAGCAGGGAGATGGTGGAGGAGGGATGAGAAAAGGATGAAAGGGAATAATATTTGAAATGTAAAGATATCAAATATACAATTTTTAAAATGAAAAGAAAAATGCTGTACCTAAAAATATCTAGACCCATGGTACAATATAGCCAGATGAAAATACACTGCACAACAAGAAGCCTACAGAACTCCAAATAGATTGGACCAGAAAAGAAACTCCTCCTGTCACATAATAGTCAAGACACCAAATGCACAAAATAAAGAAAGAATTTTAAAAGCAGTAAAGGAAAAAGGTAAAGTAACATATAAAGGCAGACCTTTCAGAATCACAGCAGACTTTTCGCCAGAGACTATGAAAGCCAGAAGATCCTGGACAAAAATCAAACAGACCCTAAGAGAACACAAATGCCAGCCCAGGTTACTGTATCCTGCAAAACTCTCAATTAAAATAGATGGAGAAACCAAGATATTTCATGACAAAACCAAATTTACACAATATCTTTCTACAAATCCAGCACTACAAAGGATAATAAATGGTAAAGCACAATATAAGGAGGCAAGCTATACCCTAGAAGAAGCAAGAAACTAATCGTCTTGGCAACAAAAGAAAGAGAAGAAAAGCACACAAACATAACCTCATATCCAAATATGAATATAACAGGAAGCAAAAATCACTATTCCTTAATATCTCTCAACATCAATGACCTCAACTTCCAAATAAAAAGACATAGATTAACAAACTGGATACACAATGAGGACCCTGCATTCTGCTGCCTACAGGAAATACACCTCAGAGACAAAGACAGACACTACCAAAGAGTGAAAGGCTGGAAAACAGCTTTCCAAGCAAATGGTCAGAAGAAGTAAGCTGGAGTAGCCATTCTAATATCAAATAAAATCAACTTTCAACTAAAAGTCATCAAAAAAGATAAGGAAGGACACTTCATATTCATCAAAGGAAAATTCCACCAAGATGAATTCCCAATTCTAAATATCTATGCCAAAAATACAAGGGCACCTACATACGTAAAGGTAAAAGAAACCTTACTAAAGCTCAAAACACACATTGAATCTCACAAAGTAATAGTAGGAGATTTCACTCTCATCAATGGACACATCATGGAAACAGAAATTAAACAGAGACGTAGACAGACTAAGAGAAGTCATGAACCAAATGGACTTAACAGGTATTTATAGAACATTCTATCCTAAAACAAAAGGATATACATTCTTCTCAGCTCCTCATGGTACTTTCTCCAAAATTGACCATATAATTGGTCAAAAAACGGGCCTCAACAGGTACAGAAAGATCGAAATAATCCCATGCATGCTAGCAGACCACCATGGCCTAGAGCTTGTCTTCAACAACAATAAGGGAAGAATGCCCACATATACGTGGAAGTTGAACAATGCTCTACTCAACGATTACCTGGTCAAGGAAGAAATAAAGAAATTAAAGACTTCTTAGAATTTAATGAAAATGATGGTATGACATACCCAAACTTATGGGACACAATGAAAGCTGTGCTAAGAGGAAAACTCATAGCTCTGAGTGCGTGCAGAAAGAAACAGGAGAGAGAATATGTCAGCAGCTTGACAGCACACCTAAAAGCTCTAGAACAAAAAGAAGCAAATACACCCAGGAGGACTAGAAGACAGGAAATAATCAAACTCAGAGCTGAAACAGTCAATTAGAAACAAAAAGGAGGATAGAAACAATCAACAGAACCAAAAGTTGGTTCTTTGAGAAAATCAACAAGATAGATTAACCCTTGGCCAGACTAAGGAGAGGACACAGAGAGTGTGTCCAAGTTAACAAAATCAGAAATGAAAAGGAAGACATATCTACAGATTCAGAGGAAATTCAAAAAATCATCAGATCTTAGTATAAAAGCCTATATTCAACAAAACTTGAAAATCTGCAGGAAATTGACAATTTCCTAGACAGATACCATGTACAGAATATAAATCAGGAACAGATAAACCAGTTAAACAACCCCATAACTCCTAAGGAAATAGATGCAGTCATTAAAGTTCTCCCAACCAAAAAGAGCCCAGGTCCAGAGGGGTTTAGTGCAGAATTCTATCAGACCTTCATAGAAGACATCATACCAATATTATCCAACCTATTCCACAAAATTGAAACAGATGGATCCCTACCAAATTCCTGCTCTGAAGCCACAATTACTCTTATACCTAAACCACACAAAGACCCAACAAAGAAAGAGAAATTCAGACAAATTTCCCCTATGAATATCGACGCAAAGATACTCACAAAAATCTTGCAATCCGAATCCAAGGGCACATCAAAACAATCATCCATCATGATCATTAGGCTTCATCCCAGGGAGGCAGGGGTGGTTTAATATATGGAAAATCTACAATGTAATCCACTATATAAACAAACTGAAAGATAAAAACCACATGATCATTTCATTAGATGGTGAGAAAGCATTTGACACATTTCAACACCCCTTCATGATAAAAGTCTTGGAAAAAACAGGAGTTCAAGGCCCTTACCTAAACAAAGTAAAAGCCATATATAGCAAACCAGTATGTAATATTAAACTAAATGGAGAGAAAGTTGAAGCAATTCCACTAAAAGCAGGTACTAGACAAGGCTGCCCACTCTCTCCCTACTTATTCAATATAGTTCTTGAAGTCCTAGCCAGAGCCATCATACAATAAAAGGAGATCAAAGTGGTACAGAGTGGAAAGGAAGAAGTCAAAATATCACTATTTGCAGAGGATATGATTATATACTTAACTGATCCCAAAAGTTCCACCAGAGAACTCCTAGTCCTAATAAACACTTTCAGCACAGTGGCTGGGTATAAAATTAACTCAAATAAATTAGTAGCCTTCCTCTACACAAAAGAGAAACAAGCCGAGAAAGAAGTTAGGGAAACAACAACCTTCATTGTAGTCCCAAATGATATAAAATAACTCTGTGTAACTTTAACCAAGCAAGTGAAAGATCTGTATAATAATAACTTTAAACCTCTGAAAAGAAATTGAAGATCTCAGAAGATTGAAAGATCTCCCATGCACATGAATTGGCAGGATTAATATAGTAAAATTGGTCTTTTTACCAAAAGCAATTTACAGATTCAGTGCAACCCCAATAAAATGCCAACCCAATTCTTCATATAGTTAGACAGAAGAATTTTCAAATATTTGTGGAATAGCAAAAAACCCAGGATAGCTAAAACTATCTCAACAATAAATAAAAGGATTTCGCGGGCAATCATTATCCCTGAACTCAAGCAGTATTACAGAGGAATGGTGATAGAAACTGCATGGGATCGGTACAGAGTCAGACAGATAGACTAGAGGAATAGAATTGAAGAGCTAGAAAATGTGGTACAACTACGTAATGGAATGTTACTCAGCTATCGAAAACGATGACTTTTTTAAATTCATAGGCAAATGGATGGAACTGGATAGTATCATCCTGAGTGAGGTAAACCAATCACAGAAAAACACACATGTTATGCAATCATTGGTAAGTGGATATTAGCCCAAATGCTCGAATTATCCTAGATGTACAGAACACATGAAACTCAAGAAAGATGACCAAATGCAATTGCTTCACTCCTTATTTAGAAGGGAAACAAGAATACACTTGGAATGGAATAGGGAGGGAAAGTGTACAACAGAGGGAGAAGGAACACCCATTCATCCCTATTCCCTGGATATAGGAAACTTACAGAAGGGACAAGAATCTGTAGATACAAGCATCACCAACAGAATACAAGAGATAGAAGAGAGAGTCACATGGGCAGAAAATACCATAGAAAACATTGACACAACTGTCAGAGATAATATAAAATGAAAAAAAAAAAACTAGTAGCCCAAAAACATCCAGGAAATCCAGGACACAATGAGAAGATCAAACTTAAGCATAATAGGTGTAGAAGAGAATGAAGACTCCCTAATAAAAGGTCCATTAATTATATTCAACATAATTATAGAAAACTTCCCTAACCTAAAGAAAGAGATGCCCATAAACATAGAAGAAGCCTAAAGAATTCCAAGTACATTGGACCAGAAGAGAAATTTGTCCCATCACATAATAATTAAAACACCAAATGCACAAAACAAAGAAAGAATACTAAAAGCAGTAAGGGAAAAAAGTCAAGTGATATATAAATGCATACCTATAAGAATTGCTCAACACTTCTCATCAGAGACTATGAAGACAGAAGATCCTGGATAGATGTCATACAGACCATAAGAGAAAAAAAATGGCAGACCAAGTTACTGTATCTAGCAAAACTCTCAATTAACAGAGATGGAAAAACTAAGATATCCACAACAAAAACCAAATTTACACAATATCTTTATATAATCCCATCCCTACAAAAGGATAATAGATAGAAAACGCCAAAACAGGAGAGAAATTACAATGTATAGAATGTAAGAACATAATAATTTTGGAATGAAACAGAAAGAGAGACAAAAAACATAATTACACATGTAACAATGAAAATAACAGGAAGCAACAATCACTATTCCTTAATATTTCACAATATCAACAGACTAATTTTCTGAATAAGAAGACAAAGGCGAACAGAGTGCGTAAGTAAGAGAACCCAGCAATTTGTTGAATGCAGGAAACACACCTCAGAGACAAAGACAGATACTCCCACAGGGCAAATGGCTGGAAAACAGCTTTCTAGGCAACTGTCCCGAAGAAACAAACCAAAGTTGCCATTTTAATATCAAATAAGATTTACTCTCATCCAAAGTCATTAAAAAAGATAAAGAATACCATTTCATATTCATAAAAGGAAACATCCAACATGATGAACTCTCAATCCTAAATATCTATACTCCAAAAGCAAGAGCACCTACATTCATAAAAGAAATCTCACTAAAACTCAAAGCACACATTGCAACTCACAGAATAATTGTAGGAGATTTCAACACCCAACCCTCATGAAAGGACAGATCATGGAAACATATTAAACAAAGACAAGGAGAAATTAACAGAAGTTATGAACCAAGTGGATTTAATAGATATTTATAGAACATTCCATCCTAAATCAAAAGGATATATCTTCTTCTCAGTGCCTCATGGAACCGTCTCCAATATTGACCATATAATCAGGCAAAAAACAGGCCTCAACAGATACATGAAGATAGAAAAAAATCCCAATGACAACTTGGTCAAAGAAGAAATAAAGAAAGAAATTAAAGACTTCTTAGATTTTAATGAAAATGGAGATACAGCATTCCAAAATTTATGTTACACAAAGAAGGTAGTATGAAGAAGAAAACTCAGGTCTGAGTGCCTGCAAAAAGAAACAGGAGACAGCATAGGTCAACAGTTAGCCAGCACTCCTAAAAGATCTAGAACAAAAATAAATAAATAAGCCCAAGAGGATTAGAAGGCAGGAAATAATCAAACTCAGGGCTAAAATCTAACAAGTAGAAATGAAAAGGACTCTAGAAAGAATCAATAAAACCAGGAGCTGGGTCTTTGAGAAAATCAACAAGATAGATAAACCCTCAGCCAGAATAACCTGTGGACAGGGAGTGTGTATCCAAATGAACAAAATCAGAAATGAAAAGGAAGATATAACAACAGAATCTGAAGAAATTAAATAAATCATCAGATCCTACTACAAAAGGCTATATTCAACAAAACTGGAAAACCTGGAGGAAATGGACAGATATCAGGAACCAAATTTAAATAAAGAACAAATAACCTATCTAAACAACCCCATAACTCCTAAAGAAATAGAAGCAGTTTGGGAATTCTCCCAAACAAAAAAGCCTAGGACCTGATGGGTTTAGTGCAGAATTCTATCAGACTGTAATAGAAGACCTTATACCAATGTTCTGCAAATTATGCCACAAAATAGAAACAGAGAGAGCACCACCAAATTCCTTCTATGAAGCCACAATTACTGTTATACTGAAACCACACAAAGACCCAAAAACAAAGACAACTTCAGACCAATTTCCCTTATGAATATTGAGGTGAAAATACTCAATAAAATTCTTACAAATTGAAGCCAAGACCACATCAAAAGGGTCATCCCTCATGATCAAGTAGGTTTTATCCAAGGATACAGGGATATTGTGATATAAGAAAATACAACAATGTAATCCACTATATAAATAAACTCAAAGATAAGAACTGCATAATGATTTCATTAGATGCTGTGAAAGCATTTGACAAAATTCAAGACCCCTTCATGATAAAAATCCTGGAAAGATCAGGAATTAAAGTCCCATATCTAAACATATCAAAATATAATTTACATTAAACCAGTAGCTAACATCAAACTAAATAGAGAGAAACTTGAAGTAATCTCACTAAAATCAGGAATTACATAAGGCTGCCTACTTTCTCCCTACTTATTCAATTTAGTACTCGAAGGCCGAGACAGAGCAATCTGAGAGCAAAAGGACATCAAAGTCATACAAATTGGAAGGGAAGAGATCAAAATATCACTATTTGCAGAGGACATGGTAGTGTACTTAACTAACCCCAAAAGTTACACCAGAGAACTACTTAACCTGATAAATAATTTCAGCAAATTGTTGGCATATAAAACTAACTCAAACAAATCAGTAGCCTTCCTCTACTCAAAGGATAAACAGGCTGAGGAAGAAAATAAGGAAATGAAACCCTTCACAATAGTCCCAAATAATGTAAAATATCATGGTTTGACATTAACAAAGCAAGTGAAAGATCTATATGTCAACAACATCAAGTCTCTGAAGAAATAAATTGAGGAAGATTTCAAAAGATAGAAAGATCTTCCATGCTTATGGATTGGCAGTATTAATATAGTAAAGATGGTCATTTGTCCAAAAGCAATCTACAGATTCAATTCAATCACCACCAAATTCCTACTGAATTCCTTATAGAGATAGAAAAAGCAATTTGCAAATTTATTTGGAATAACAAATAACCCATGTTAGCGAAAACTATACTCAAGAATAAAAGAACTTCTGGGGGAATCACCATCCCTGACTTCAAGCACTATTACATAGCAATAGTTAAAAAAACTGTATGGTATTGGTACAGAGACAGGCAGATAGATCAGTGGAATCGAACTGAAGACCCAGAAATGAACCCGCACACCTATAGTCACTTGATCCTTGACAAGGGATCTAAAACCCTCCTATGGAAGGAAGATAGCATTTTCAAAAACGGTGTTGGTTCAAATGGAGGTCTGCATGCAGAAGAATGCAAATCAATTTATTCTCATCAACATGTACAAAGTTTAAGTCCAAGTAGATCAAAGACCTCCACATCAAACCAGATACAATCAAAGAAGAAAAAGTGGGAAGGGTCTGGAATACATGGGCACTGGGGAAAATTTCGTGAACTAAACACCAATGGCTCATGCTCTAAGATCAAGAATTGACAAACGGGACCTCATAAAACTGCAAAGCCTCTGTAAGGCAAATACACTGGCATTAGGACAAAATGGCAACCAACTGATTGGGAAGAGATCATTATCAGTCCTATATCTCATAGAAGGTTAATATCCAAAATATACAAAAGACTTAAGAAGTTAAACTCCAGAGAACGAAATAACCCTATGTATCTCCCCTGAGAGACATATCCGGAGCATGTCTAATAGAGAGGTCAATGATTGCAGGAAAGCAGTGAACTGAGAATAGGACGCCCTTGGGCAGAATTAGAGGAAGTATTGAAAGAGATGAAGGGGCTTTCAACCCTATAAGAAAAACAGTGCCAACCAACCAGAACTTCCAGGGAATAAACCACTATGGAAAAAATATACATTGACTGACCCAGGACACCAACTGCATATGTAGCAGAGAAAAACCTTGTGAGGACACCATTGGAAGAGGAAGGCCTTGGTCAATCCACAATTGGACCCCCACTGGTAGGGAATATGGGGAATAGTAATGAGATGTCTGGGCAGAATACCTGTAGGGGGAGAGGAGGGGAGGGAATGGGGCTTATGGCCAGGAAACATTGATGGGGAATAAGTTTACAAATGTAAGTAAAGAAATATATCTAATAAAAAAATAAAAAAAATTAAAGGCAATGTTTAGTCGTAAATTTTAGTTGTCAGTTTTCGGGCTCCTATATTTAAGAATCATATGTGAATTACTTAATAAAGTTAAAGAAACATGAAATGTTACTTTAACACAGATGTCTTACTTTTTCATTATAAAGGTTCATAGAATGATTAAATATTCAAAATGGAGAGCTTACAAACCTTCTCTAGGCCTTCTCCCTTAAGAGTGATCACATATAAACCAAAATCTATCTGAAATCCATTGGTTTTATTAAATGTTGTTCTGCCTGTAATACCTTCCCAGTTAGCCTGAGAAAACAAAACAAAACAAAAACTAATACTAATAATTAACAAGAAATATTTTCCATGATTTCTATGAAACCAAGCTACTTTCTTGACTTCTCATAAAGTATATAGAATCATGTTTTAAGTGTGTTTTGTCTTGAAATGTAGAGAGTTTAATTTTCTTTTTGATAACTTTGCAACTTGAAAATGAATTATGGGGAGCAATGCCCTTAAAACCCTCCATTATTGATGTTAATAGTATAGTTAGAATTAAGTATTACTGGGTTCACGGAAAATCCCCAGGCAGCTGCAGAAGAGTAATACAAATCTGGTGGTTAGAATGACTAATGATATGACAAAGTTGTGATCGTGCTGATAAATACATCTGACCTCAGGATGCCCAATGATATTACCTGTAACCTTTCTGAGAAACCAACATCCTGTTGGCATCAGCTGATCACATGCGTACTGTGTCCTTGGCTTGCATATATATTTCACACTAACCCTTTCCTCTGTTAGCCCTGTTATGGTATAAATTCAGGCTTGGGAAAAAATAAAATTTTTGCCTTCACCAGACACTTGCCATGGTGTAATTCTTCATATCTCTTATCCCCAAATCCCTTCCAGTACCCTGTGAACCCTCATTGACTGTCCTGTAGGACAGAACAACTGGACAAGACAATCGATGTTTAGCATATATTAATATTGTATTTTGCTCTGTTTTTCCTTAGACATATTTAATGATTGCAGTTTATATACTGGAGGTTATTAAAGAAAGAAAAATCAGAAAGGTTTATTATATGATCTACTGAATATATCACTCAGTATTATTCAAGATTACAATTTATCCCCTAAATTTATAACAGTACTAAAGTTATTACTCTGGAAAAAATGGGGTACAGAGCTAAACAAAATATTCTTAGCTGAGGAATATTGAATGGCCAAAAAGAACCTAAAGATATGTTCAGCATCCTTAGTCATCAGGGAAATGCAAAGCAAAATAATCCTGACATTCCACCTCACACCAGTCAGATTGCTTAAGATAAAAACTCAGGGGACAGCAGATACTGGAAAGGATGTGGTGAAAGAGGAACAAACTTCCATTGTTGGTGGGACTGCATAGTGGTGCAACCATTCTTGAAATCAGTCTGGAGGTTCCTCAGAATATTGGACATTCCACTGACTGAGGACCCAGCTATATTCCTCTCTTGGGAATATCCCCCAAAAGTTGCTCCAACCTACAACAAAGACACATGCTCCACTATGTGCATAGCAGCCTTATTTATAGCCAGAAGATGGAAATAACCCAGATGCCCTTCAACAGAGGAATGGACACAGAAAATGTGGTACATATACACAATGGAATATTACTCACTTATCAAAAACAATGACTTCATGAAATTCATAGGCAAATGGAATGAACTAGAAAATATCATTCTGAGTGAAGTAAACCAATCACAGAAAAAGATTCTTGGTATGCACTCATTGATAAGTGGATATTAGCCCCAAACCTCGAATTACCCAAAATGCACTCCACAGACCACAGGAAGCTCAAGAAGAAGGATAACCAAAATATGGATTCTTCTACTATTCTTGAAAGGGACAAAAATATCAATAGGAGAATATATGGAAGCAAACTTTAGAGCAGTGACTGAAGGAATGGCCATTCAGGGCCTGCCACACATGTGGCACAAATATATAAAACCACCAAAATCAGATATGATTGAAGAAGCTAAAAAGTGCATGCTGAAGGGGCCAGATATATTTCTCTCCTGAGAGACACATCCAGAGCAGGTCCAATAGAGAGGTCAATGGTAGGAGCATACTACTGAATTGAGAACAGGCCCCCTTGGGGGAATTAGAAGAAGGATTAAAAGAGCTGAAGGAGCTTGCAACCCCATAAGGTCAACAATGCCAACCAATCAGAGCTTCCAGGGACTAAACCACCTCAGAAATACTATACATGGACTAACCCAGAGCTCCTACTGCATATGTAGCAGAGAATAGCATTTTTGGGGCACCAGTGGAAGGTGAAGTCCTTGGTCCTAACATTGTTGGACCATCAGTTCAGGGGAATGTGGAGGGAGAAAGAGTGTGGATGGGGAAATCACCCTTAAGGGGGAAGGAGAGGGGGTGGGAGGTTATGACCAGGGAACCAGGAAGGGGAATAACATTTTAAATATAAGTAAAGAAATATGTGTGTCATTATTTGGATATGAAGAAAGGCTCATGATTTGTGCATCTTGCATCAGAGTCCCTATTCCAGTAATTTTCAGCTTTCCGACTGCTTTATCCTTTTAATAGAGTTCTACATGTTGTGGTTATCTCAAATATAATTTAATTTTTATTTCCATGTCTGTAAGTTTGCTACTTTATGAGGCCTAAAGTAAATACCTCTGCTTTCTTCTGCCTTAAGCAACAACCATTGGATATATTCCAGGATCATGCCATTCGATTTCCAAATGGGTTACCACCCACAGGTGGAGAACTGATGTAATATTGAATCTTTGCAGAGAAGTTATAATATTCTTTCACTTAGCCCTTAAATTAACAAAAACAAATACTAGTTAATTATAGCAGACAAAGTTCTATAATTAACAAACCTTTCTTTGGAGAAATATAGAACGTGGCCAATGGACACAAAGGGTTAGTGTTAATTTTAATTACAAGGTCTATTGACTTTCATGGATGTGGCTATAGAGTACTGTAAGGATTGGGAATGTGTGTATTCTGCTCAGAGGGGTTTGTACAGAGATGTCATGTTGGAGAATTTCAACAATCTGGTTTCTTTGTGTAAGTATACTTTTTTTTTAATTTTTATTTATCATGTATACAGTGTTGAGCCTGCATGTCTGCCTGCAGGCCAGAAGAGGGCACCAGATCTCATTACAGATGATAGTGAGCCACCATGTGGTTGCTGGGAATTGAACTCAGGACCTCTGGAAGAGCAGTCAGTGCTCTTAACCTCTGAGCCATCTCTCCAGCCCATAAGTATACTTTTCTTAATGTGACTACTTCACCTAAGTGATGTTTAAAATACACTTCATATTGTCATTGAGGTCAGTATTTTAAATTTTTCTTTTTTTATTCTTTAATACTTTTTTTTTTACAATCCAGTCTTCATTCTCCTCTCGGTCTGCCTGCAACTACTCCACATCTTACACATCCTCCCACCTACTGTCTTAAAGAGGATGTCTCCATCCACCACTCTTAGGCCAATAATATTTCACAATCCCTCTGGCCCCAAGTCTCTAGAGGGTTAGGCACACCTTCTTTTACTGTAGCCAGACCAAGTAGTCCTCTGCTATGTATGTGACTATGAACTCACATCAGATGGTGTATGGTACCTGGTTGGTGGCTGGGTGTCTGAAGGATTTGGGGTGTTTAGTTTAGTTAATACTGCTGGTAATCCCACAGGGACACCTTCCTTCACAGCTTCTTACAGCATTTCTCCAAGTCAACCGCAAAAGTCACCAGATTGAGTCCATTGATTGGATGCTAGTACCTGCATCTGTTTCTTTCAGGTGCTTGATGTGACCTTCAGAAGGTAGCCATTCTAGGCTCCTGTCTACAAGTACACCAAAGCATCAGTAACAGTGTCAAGCCACAGAGCATCTATTTGAGCTGGATCCCAATTTCGGCCTGTTATTAGACCTCCATCATCTCATTTTGTTCTCTAGGTTTGTCCATCCAGACAGGAACAATCCAGACATGGAAAATTCTTGCTCAGAGCTATTGAATGTGGGATGGCAATACCATCTCTCCAGTGGATGTCCTATCTTTTCACTGCAGAAGGATTCTACAAGTTCCCTCTCCCAATCATGCTGCATTTCATCCAAGGTTCCTCCCTTTGAGTCCTGACAGTCTCTTAACCCCAGGTCTCCAGATCTTTGTAGAAGGTTCAGCATCTCCTATATCCCAGGGTTGCCCATTTCCATTCTTCCTGCTGGCACTCAGTGATTCAGTGCTACTTCCCATCCCCCAACTACCAATAATTGATCCTTTTTCCCTTTCCCCTTCATGTCCCCTCTCCCACCAAAGTTGCTGATTCCCTCTGCCCCCTGTGCTTGCTTTCTTCACCCTTCTAAGTGGCATTGAGTGATCCTCACTTGGTCCCTTTTCTCGTTAACCTTTTTGAGTTCTGTGGCCTGTGTAGTCGTTATTCTGTATTGTTTTTGTCTGATATCCACTCATTTATAAGTATATTCCATGCCTGTACTTTTGGTTTGAGTTACCTCACATGGAATAATATATTCTAGGTCCATCCACTTGTCTGCAAATTCATAATATCCTCATTTTTAATAGCTAAGTAGAATTCCATTTAGTAAATGAACCACAATTTCTGTATCCAGCCTTCTGTTGTGGGACATCTGGGTAGTTTCCCACTTCTTCCTATAACAAGTAAGGTCAATGTGACCATAGTGGATCATGTGCTCCTGTGACATGGTGGGGCAAACTTTGGGTATATGCCCAAGAGTGGCATAGTTGATTCTTTAAGTAGATCTATTTTATTTAACATGCAGATTGATTTCCAGAGTGGTTGTAACAGTTAGCAGTCCAACCAGTGATGCAAGAGTGTTGAAGATTACTTTTCTTTTCCATTTAGGCATTTGGCTTCTTATTTTAAAATTAAGCATCTATAGTATAGATATTTGGATTCATTTCTGGGACTTCCATCAATATCACTGATCAACTTCTTTCTGTTTTTTTATTTATACCAGTACAAGACAGATTTTTTACTATTTATCTGTAGTACAGCTTGAAGTCAGTGTTAGTGATTCTCTCAGAAGTTCTTTCATTTTTTAGGATATGTTTAGCAATCTGGTTCTTGTTTATCCTTAGAAAATTTAAAATTTTCTTTCAGGTATGTGTCACAATTTTGATGATCATTGCAGTGAATCTATAGATTAGTTTTGGTAATACAACCATTTTTACCTTTTTGATTATAACTATCCATAAAAATGAAAGAACTTCCCATCTTCTACTATCAACACTTGCATCAATGCACAGACCATGATAACAGAAACTAAACAAAGACACAGTGAAAATAACAGAAGTTATGAAACAAATAGATTTGAAAGATATCTACAAAATATTTTAACTAAAAAAAATCCTTCCTTTTTACCCCTCATGGTACCTTCTCAATATCAACAATATAATGACACAAAAAATAAACCTCAACAAATACAAGAAGAATGAATTCATATCCTGTAATCTATCTTACCTACATAGAATAGGGCTGGTCTTCAATGATGAAAAACAAACAACCAAACATGAACAACAACAAAAACAATAACAACAACAACAATGGGAAAAACAAAAACAAACAAACAAACAAACAAGAACAACAACAACGGGAAAAACAAAAACAAACAAACAAACAAAAAACCCAGAAAGCTCCCAGTAAGCATGGAAGCTAAACAACTATGTACCCAAAGATAATGTGATCTGGGACAAACTAATGGAAGAAATTAAAGACATTTTAGAGTTTAATGAAAAAGGAGGCAAAGCATAACAAAACTAATGGAACACATGGAAACAATGCTATGAGGACAACACATATCACTGAGTGCCTCAAAAAGAAATTAGAGAGATCATACACTAGCAGGATAACAGCACATATGAAAGCTCTGGAACAAAAATAAGCAAATACATCCAAGAGGAGTAGACTGCAGGAAATAAACTCAGCGCTGAAATCAAACAAGAAAAAAACAAAGAGAACACAACATAAATCAACAACACTAGGACCTATTTCTTTGATAATATCAACAGGATAGATAAAACCTTAGCCAAACTAACCAGAGGGCACAGAGTATCCAAATGAACAAAATCAGAAATGAAAAGGGAGACCTAACAACAGACCTAATAACAGAAACAGAGGAAAATCTATCTAAAAAATACTATATTCAACAAAACTAAAAATGTAGAAGAAACAGATGATTTTATATACACATACCAGATAACAATGATAAAACAGGGTCAGATGAACTATGTAAGCAGTCCCATAAAGCTTAAGCAGAATTTCGCAGCAACAACAACAAAGAAATGGGCAAGATGGTTTTAATGCAGTCTCTCAGACCTTCAAAGAATACCTAATACCAATGGTTTTCAAATTATTCCCCAAAGTAATAACAGAAGGAACACTACCCAGTTCATTCTATGAAGCCGCAATTATGCTTATACCTAAACCACACAAAGTCCCAACAAAGAAAAAGAACTCCAGGACAATTTCCTTTGAGAATACCACGGCAAAAATGCTCAATAAAATTCTTGAAAACCGAATCCAAGAACACACCATAATGACACCCAATGAAGCAGGACTGGTACAATATACGGAAATCCATCAACGATATCCACTATATAAACAAATGCAAAGATAAAAACCACATGATCATTTCATTAGATTCTGAGAAGGTATTTGAAAAAACTCAACACCTATTCATATTAAAAGCCTTGGGAAAATCAGTAATTAAAAGACCAAATGGGTTTTTTTGTTGTTGTTGTTGTTTCTGTTCTTGGTTTTTGTTTTTTTTTTCTTTTTTCTTTTTGCCTTTTCCTTTTAATTTTATTAACTTGGGTATTATTTACATTTCAACTGTTATTCCCTTTCCCATTTTCCAGGCCAACATCCTCCTAAACCCCCCCTTCTAAAAATCAGGAATTTAAAGCCCATACTTAAACATAGTAAAGGCAATATACAGCAAACCAGTGGCCAACACAAAACTAATTGGAAAGAAACTTGAAGCAATCCCACTAAAATCATAGACTAGAATAGGCTGCAAATTCTCTCCATACTTACTCAATATAGTACCTGAAATCCTAGTGAGAGCAATCAGACAACAACAGGAGGTCAAAGGGATACAATTTGTGAAGGAAGAAGTCAAAGTATCACTATTTGCAGAAGATATTATAGTATACTTAAGTGACCCCCAAAAGTTCCACCAGAGAATGTCTAAGTCTGATAAACAACTTCAGCACAGTGGCTTGGTATAAAGTTAATTAAAACAAATCAGTAGCCTTCCTCTAATCTACAAATAAAAAAAGGATGAGAAAATAATTAGGGAAATGACACCCTTCACAATAGTCACAAATAATATAAGATACCTCGGTGTGACTCTAACCAACCATGGGAAAGATCTGTATGACAAGAAATTCAAGACTCTGAAGAAAGAACTTGAAGAAAATATCAGAAAAATGGAAAGATCTCCCATGCTCATGGATTGGCTGAATCATTATTGAAAAAATGCACACCTTGCCAAAAGCAATCTAAAGATTCCATGCAATCCCCCATCAAAATTGCACCACTGCAATTTTCTAATTCTTTTCATATAACATAAACTCAAAATAGGGAAAAGTATCCTCAACAGTAAAAGAACTTCTGGGGAAATCACTCTCCCTTACCTCAAGCTGTATTACGCAGTAGTAATGATAAAAATTGTATGGTATTGGTACAAAGACAGGATGGCCTTGTGAGACACAAAAGGAGAAGCCCTTGGTCATGCCAAGGCTGGACTCACCAGTGTATGTGAATGTCAGTGTGAGGTGGCAGGAAATGGCGGGTGGTTTGGTGGGGGAAAGAGAGTAACACTTGAAATGCAAAAATAAATCCAATTAATAAAAAGAGCAACAATATCCAACAAAGAGACAACCCAGAGCTCCTAAGGACTAAACCACCCTTCCAAGAGAACACAGGAATGAAAGTATGCCTCTTGCTACATACAAACCACGGGATGGCCATATCATGTACCAATGGGAATGGAGGCCCTTGGTCTGGTGAAGGCTCAATGCCCCAGCATAGAGGACTGCCATGGCCGGAATCAGGGAGCATGGGGTTGGTAGGGAGGGGTATCACTTTGATAGAAGCAGGGGGATGGGGAAAGGATAGGTGGTTGCTAGAGAGGAAACAAGGAAAGGGGATTACATTTGAAATGGAAACACATTAAATAGTCAATAAAAGAAATATCTAATCAGTCCCATAACACCAAAGTAAAGTGAAGTATTCATTAAAAGTCTCCCAAACAAAAAGTCCACGGCCAGATGATCTTAGTGCAGAACTTTCTCAGACCTTCAAAGAAGTTTTAATACCAATACATGTCAAACTATTCCACAAAATAGACACAGAAAAAACTACCAAACTACCTAATTCATTCTGTGAAGACACAGTTTTGCAGATAGTTAAGACACACAAAGACCCAACAAAGAAAGAGAACTTCAGAAAAAATTTTCTTAGAAATATCAATACAAAAACACTCAAAAAAAAGTTCTAGCAAACTGAATCAAAAGAATCAACATTCACCATGATCAATTATGTTTCAACCCGTTGACAGAGGGATGGTTCCATACATGGAAATCCATCAACATAATCGATTATATAAAAAAACTCAATGAAAAATTATTTTATCATCTCATTAAATGCTTAAAATGCCATTTAAATACACAACAATTCTTTATGTTAAAGGTCTTGGAGAGATTAGCCATTCTAAACACTACTTACACAAAATAAAAGCAATATACAGCCAACCAGTAGCCCCAACGAAATAAAATAAAGAAAATTAGAGACCAGACAAGGCTGCAAATTCCAACTATATACTACACTACTACAAGCTATAAATACTAGCCATCAAAAGAAGTTAAAAGTATACACATTAGAAAGGAAGAAGTCAAGATATCACTATTTGAAGATGATATGGTAATCTACAAAGAAAAGCCAAAAATTCTACAAGAATTGTCCTATAGCTGGAAACTAACTTCATCACAATGGTTGGATATAAAATGAATTCAAATAATTCAGTAGCCTTCCTCTGAGCAACAGATAATCGGTGAGAAAGAAAATAGGGAAAGAGCATCCATCACAATAGCCACAAATAATATAAAATATTGTAGTATAACTCATAACAAACAAGCCAAAGACATCTATGACAAAAAATTAAGTGTCTTAAGAAAAAAAGAGGAGAATACCTACAAAGATGAAAAATTTTACCATGCTAATATATAAGAAGGATTAATATATTAAAAATGGCTACCTTACCAAAAGCAATCTAAAAATTCAATGCAATCCTAATAAAAATAGAAAGAGCAATACTCAACTTCTAACTGAATAAAATTGAGGAAAGACAGCTAAAATAATTATTGACAATAAAGAATATTTGGGGAGATCAATATCCCAGACCTCAAGCTCTAATACAGGGAAATACTCATAGAAACCTCATGCTATTGCTACTGAGACAGACTGGAAGTGCAGTGGAATAGAATCGAGGAACCAGAAATAAAAACAAACACCTATGCTCACATGATCCTTAGGGACATAAAAGGGCCTAACATCTGAAATATAAATAAAGAATTATACTACTTTATCATCTCATTAAATGCTAACAAAGTGATTTAAAATAGACAACAATGTTTCATTGTCATATCAAAAAATAAGTGAAAGTGGAAAAGATTGTCAAAAATGTAGGCACAGGAGAAATTTTTCTTAGGAGAACACCAAAGGCCCAGCCTCTGACACCAAGAAACAACAAATGGAACCACATAATATTGAAAAGATTCTGTAAGGCTAAGGGCATTTTCAATAGGACAACATGGCAACCTACAGATTGGGAAAAAATCTTTACCAATACTTTATCCAGTAGAGAGCTAATATCCAAAATAAATAAAGAACTCAAGAAGATAGACTTCAGTAAACCAAATAATCCTATTAAAAATAGGTTGCAGAACTAAAGAAACAATTCTCAATATGGGAATTTCGAATGACCAAGAAGCACCTGAAGAAATTTTAAACATTTTTAGTCATGTTGGAAACGTGAATCTAAACCCTGAGATTCCACCTCACATCAATCAGAATGGCTAAGATAAAAAACTAAAGTGATAGCAGATACTGACAAGGATGTGGAAACAGAGGACCACCCACACATTGTGGGTGGAATTGCAAGCAAGTAAAACCATTTGGAAATCAATCTGTCATTTAAAGAAAAATAAAAATACTTCTCCCAAAGACCTAGAAATATTGGGCATATACCCAAAAAATTATCCAGCATATAATAAGGATCCATGCTCCACTATGTTTAAAAAAACCTTATTTTTCTATTTTTTGGTAATTTTATTTACATTTCAAACGTTATCTCCATTACAAGTTTTATTTCCACAAGCCCCTTTTACCCTCCACCTCTGACCCCTGAATCTACGATGATATTTCCCCATCTGCCCACCCACTCCTGCCTCAGTGCTCTAGTGTTCCCCTACTCTGTGTCAACAAGCCTCCATAGGACTAAGGTGCTCCCCTCTCCCCGTTATTCTCAAAAAGAAAACTCTCTGTTACACACCCAGCTGGGGCCACTCATTGCCAACTATATAAGCTATTGATGGTGATTTAGTCACTGGAAGGTTTGAGGATCTGGTGGGTTCATATTGTTGTTGTTCTGATGGGGTTGCAAAAACCTTCAACTCCTACAATCCTTGTCCTAATTTCTTCCTTGGAGTCCCCAGTCTCATGCCAAAGTTTGGCTGTGTACATCTG
This sequence comes from Rattus norvegicus, assembly GCF_021556685.1. Lineage (NCBI taxonomy): Eukaryota > Metazoa > Chordata > Mammalia > Rodentia > Muridae > Rattus > Rattus norvegicus. The sequence continues at coordinate 11,612,298 of NC_141546.1, read as the reverse complement.
CCTCTGTATTTGTCACATTTGGGCAGAGTACCTCAGGGGTCAGGTATACCAGGCTCCTCTCAATAAGCTCTTTGCAACAGCAATAGTTTCTGGGTTTTGTTGCAAGCAATACCCTTAAAAACCTCCATTACTGATCCTAATAGTATAGTTAGAGTTAAGTATGACTGGGTTCGTGGCAAATCCCTAGCCAGCTGTGGAAGGCTAATACATATCTGATGGTCAGTATGTCCAGTATGACAAGCCTGTGACCATTCTGAGAAACCAACATCCTGCTGACTAATGATATGACAAAGTTGTGACCTTGCTGAGAAGTAAATCTGATGTTCGGATGACCAATGATATGAGAAAGCTGTAACCTTTCTGAAAATTCAACATGCTGTTGACATCAGCTGAACATGTGAGTACTGTGTCCTTGGCCTTTGTAAATGTGTGGCACTTCCCCCCACTCTCTGTTACCCCTGCTATGGAATAAACTCAGCCGGGAGAAAAATAAAATCGTTGCCTTGATCACACTCTCGTCTTGGTGTCCTTCTCCGCGTCTCTTATCCCCCTTTCTCTCCTAGGTGCTCCCCAACCTCGTCTGACTGCCCTGTGTGCCAGGACATGTTTGGTTTCTGAAGATGGCTTAGATTCCTAGATGTGGAAATCTCTGAATGTCCTTTCCATTACTCTGTAATACATTTTTTGTTGCTGTATTTCCTTTTGACAGAAGCAATTCTAGATTAATATTTTGAAGTTGGTTGGTGGTCCTATCTATGAACTGCAGCTATGCCTATCCCCTGGACACTGTCTCTATGAGTTCTACATCGCCTTTGCTGGTTGTCTCAGTTAATGTTCTCCCTGTTAGGTGCTGGAAAGCCCTTGGGTTCCTGGCATTTGGGAATGTTGAGTGGCAAAACCTAGTTCCCCTGTTCTACTGCTTCACATCTACTTTCAAATATCTAACCCTCTGTATTTCTGTCCCATCTCCCCCTTTATCAGAACTAGCCTCCCTTTTCGCTCTCCTTCTGTTCTTCCTCCCTAAGCCTCATTCACTCTACTTATCACAAATTAATGCCTTCCCCCTTCAGAGTAGGGGTGTAGCATCTACATTTTGGGGAGATCTTCTTTGTCTTAGGGTTTCATATTTTATGTGAGTTGTATCATGCCCATTCTAATCTTTTTTTTTGCTAGTATCTACTTATCATTGAGTTCCTACCATGTATGTACTATTTTGACTGGGTTGCCTCACTCAGGGTGATATTTTCAAGTCCCATCCACATATCTGTAACTTTTCTGAAGTCATTTGTTTTAATAGCTGAGTAGAACTCCATTGTATAAGTGTACCTCGTTTCCTGTATCCATTTCTCCTTTAAAGAATATCTGTCTTAGGAGCTTCCAGGAATTATAAATAATGCTGCTATGAACATAGTGGAGCATGTATCCTTACTTTATATAAGATCATCATTTAGGCATATGTGCAATAGTTGTATAGCTGGGTCCTCATGGAATCCTATGCCCAAAGTTCTGAAGAAACTCCAAACTAATGTTCACAGTGCTGTACCAGCTTGCAATCCCACCAACAATGGATTCATGCTAGGACCTGTTGTTATGTGAGGTTTTATCTTAGCTGTTCTGACTGTTGTTAGGTGGAATCTCATGGTTCATTTGATTTGCACTTTGCTGGTAATAAAAATGATGAACATTTCCTTTTGAGGTGTGGTTGCTGATAAATTGAACTTTTAATAAGATTTCAAATGTTATTACATTTCTTCAAGACACTGAGGAAAGAAATTGAAGAAGTCTTTAATTTCTTTCTTTGTTTCTTCATTTTCCAGGTTACTATTCAGTAGAGCATTTTTCAAATTCCATGTATATGTTGGTATTCTTCCCTTATTCTTGTAAAAGACCATCGTTAGCCCGTGGTGGTCTGATAGGACACATGGGATAATTTCTATCTTTCTGTACCTGTTGAGGCCCGTTTTTTGACCAATTATATGGTCAATTTTGAAGAAAGTACCATGAGGAACTGAGAAGAATATATATCCTTTTGTTTTAGGATAGAATGTTCTACAAATATCTGTTAAGTCCATTTGGTTCATGACTTCTCTTAGTCTATCTATGTCTCTGTTTAATTTCTGTTTCCATGATCTGTCCATTGTTGAGAGTGGGGTGTGGAAATCTCCTACTATTATTGTGTGAGGTGCTATATGAGTTTTGAGCTTTAGTAAGGTTTCTTTTATGTATGTAATTGCCCTTGTATTTAGAACAAAGATATTTAGGATTGAGAGTTCATCTTGGTGGACTTTTCCTTTGATGAATATGAAGTGTCCTTCCTGATCTTTTTAGGAGATTTTTCCTTGAAAATCAATTCTATTCGATATTAAAATGGCTATTCCCGCTTGCCTCTTCAGAACATTTGCTTAGAATTTTTTTTCCAGCCTTTCACTCTGAGGTAGTGTCTGTCTTTGCCACTGAGATGTGTTTCCTGTAGGCAGTAGAGTGCAGGGTCCTCATTGTGTATCCAGTTTGTTAATCTATGTCTTTTTATTGGGGAGTTGAGATCATTGATGTTGGGAGATATTAAGGAATAGTGATTATTGCTTCCTGTTATATTCATATTTGAATGTTAGATTATGTTTGTGTGCTTCTCTTCTCTCTTTTACTTTTTTTGACAAGACAATAAGTTTCATGCTTTTTCTAGGGTGTAGCTTGCCTCTTTATGTTGGGCTTTACCATTTTTTATCCTTTGTAGGGTTGGATTTGTAGAAAGATACTGTGTAAATTTGGTTTTTTCGTGGAATATCTTGGTTTCTCCATCTATGTTAATTGAGAGTTTTGCTGGATACAGTAATCTGGGCCGGCATTTGTGTTCTCTTAGGGTCTGTATGACATCTGTCCAGGATCTTCTGAATTTCATAGTCTCTGGTGAGAAGTCTGGTGTGATTCTGATAGGTCTGCCTTTATATGTTACTTGACCTTTTTCCCTTACTGCTTTTCAAATTGTTTCTTTGTTTTGTGCATTGGGTGTTTTGACTATTATGTGATCGGAGGAGTTTCTTTCTTGACCAATCTGTTTGGAGTTCTGTAGTCTCCTTGTAAGGTTATTGGCATCTCTTTCTTTAGGTTAGGGACGTTTTCTTCTATGATTTTGTTGAAGATATTTACTGGTCCTTTGAGGTGGGAGTCTTCACTCTCTTCTATACCTATTTTCCTTAGGTTTGATCTTCTCATTGAGTCCTGAATTTCCTGTAGTTTTGAACCAGTAGGTTTTTCCGTTTTACATTATCTTTGACAGTGGTGTCAATGATTTCAATGGAACCTTCTGCTTGTCAGATTCTCCCTTCTATCTCTGTTGGTGATGCTTGTATCTATAGCTCCTTGTTTCTTCCTTTGGTTTTCTATCCAGGGTTGTCTCCCGTTGTGCTTTCTTTTTTGCTTTGATTTCCATTTTTAATTTCTTCACCTCTTTGATTGTATTTTCCTGGAATTCTTTTAGGGAGTTTTGTGATTCCTCTCTATAGGTGTCTACTTGTTTATTTATGCTTTCCTGTGTTTCTCTAAGGGAGTTCTTTATGTCGTCTTGAAGTCCTCCATCATCATGATCAAATGTGATTTTAAATCAAGATCTTGCTTTTCTGCTGTGTTTTGATATTCAGTGTTTGCTTTGGTGGGAGAATTGGGCTCTGATGATTCCATGTAGTCTTGGTTTCTTTTGGTTGGTTTCCTGTGCTTGCCTCTCGCCATCAGGTTGTCTCTTGTTCTTCTACTACTTACAGTGGCTTGACCGTCCTATAGACCTGTGTCTCAGGAGTGCTGTAGACCTGTTTTCCTGTTTTCTTTCAGGCAGTTAAAGGAACAGAGCGTTCTGCCTTCGGGCGAGTAGTCTTTCCTGTCTACTTGTCTTCAGCTGTCCCTGTGGGCCTGTGTCCTGTGTCCACCAGGCAGGTCACTTGGAGCAGAAATGTTGGTCTTACCTGTGGTCCCACAGCTGAATTTGCTCCTGGGGGGCTGCTTTTGAGCTCTCTGTGAGAACAGCAACCAGGTGAACCTGTGCCTCCTTTTCCCAGGGCCCCCGTGCTTCGGGGTCCCAGATGGCGTTAGGTGTTTTCCTCTGGAGTCAGAAATATGGGCAGAGTGTAGTGTCTTGCGGCTTCCCAGGTGTTTCTGACCCTCGATAGGTTTAGCTCTACCTCCCATGGGATTTAGGTGCAGGGAATTTTGATCAGGTCACTTCAGATCATGGTGGTGTTTGGACCACAGGGGACCTGCCGTTTGCATGCCCCTATCTTCCGGTTCCCAGAGGCCCTATACAGTTTCCACTTGGGCCAGGGATGTTGGCTGTAGTGGGCTCTATTGGTGGTCTTTCCCACTTTGCAGTCTCAGGAGTGCCCACCTGTCCTGGCTGTGAGCTCGTTCTCTCAAGTGCTTTGGGAGCAGGGAACTGTGGGCCAGGATTAGTGAGGTTGGGGCTCCAGCTATAAACTGGAGTGTTCAGTCCCAGAGGAATTTTGCCTCTGTGTCCTGAGTCCACCAGGCAGGTCGCTTGGAACAGAAAAGATGATCTTATCTGTGTTCTTGCAGCTGAAGTTGCTCGTGGGTTGCTGCTTTTGAGTTCTCCATGAGGGCAGCAATCAGGAGAGCCTGAGCTGCCTTTTTCGGGGGCTCCCTGTACACCAGGGTCCCTGATGTTATTAGGTGTTTTCCTCTGGAGTCTGAAATGTGGGCAGAGTGTAGTCTCTTCTGGCTTCCCTGGCGTGTCTGCCCCTATGAAGGTTTAGCTCTCCCTCCCAAGGGATTTGTGTGCAGAGAGCTTTTGATTGGGTCAGCATTTTAGTTCTTGCAGGGTTGCAAGCCCTTTCAGTTATTTCAATCTTTTCTGTACCTCCTCCAATAAGGATCCCATTCTCAATTCAATTGCCTGCTTCTAGCATTCATCTCTGGATCTGTCATGTTCTGGCTGAGCCTCTCTGGGAACAGCTATATCATGCTCCTTTAAGGATGTACTTCTTTGCTTAAGCAACATTGTCTAGGTTTGGTGTTTGTAAATATGTGGTCTGGATCCTCAGGTGGGGAAGGATCAGAATGCCCATTCCTTCAGTCTCTGTTCAAAACTTTGTCTCCAAATCTCCTTCTATGAATATATCTGCTCCCCCTTCTAAGAATGTCTGTAGCATACATACTATGTTCATCCTTCTTCTTCATCTTCATGTGGACTGTGGATTTTATGTTGGGTAATTCAAGATGTTGGGCTAATATCCACTTAACAGTAACTGCATAAAATGTGTGGATTTTTTAGGTTGTAGGGTTACTTCACTCAAGTTGATATTTTCTACTTCCATTTTTTCCATTTAAAATATGAATTTCACGAAGACATTGTTTTTGATAGCTGAGTAGTAATTCATTGTGTAGATGTGCCATATTTTCTCTATTCTTCTATTGAAGGGCATCCGTGTTCTTTCAAGCTTCTGGCTATTATAAATAAGGTTGATATGAACATAGGGGAGGGTGTATTTTTGTTATGTGTTGGAGCATCATTTTTGTCTATGCCCAGGAGGGGTATAAATAAATGAGTCCTCTTTTAGAACAATATCCAATTTTCTGGGGAACCACCAGACTGATTTCCACAAACGTCAACTGAGTTTTTGATCTTAGACATTCTGTCTGGTGTGAGTTGGAATATCACGGTTGTTTTGATGTGCATTTCCCTGATGATTCATAAGGTTGACCCTTTTTTAGGCCCTTCTCAGGAAATCAATATTCCTCACCAGAGAATTTTTCTTTAGCTATGTACCCCATTTTCAAGAGGGTTATTTAGCTCTCTGGATTCTACCTTCTTTAGTTTTTTATATATTGGATATAAGTATCTATAAGATGTATGATTGGTAAGGGTGTCTCCCAATATTTTGGTTGCTGTTTTGTCCTAATGATAGAGTCCTTTGCCTGGCAGAAGCTTAGCAGTTTTATGAGATCCCACTTGTGGATTCCTGATCTTAGAGCATAAGCCATTTGGTGTTCTGTTCAGAAATTTTCCCCAGTGCCCATGTGTTTGAGGCTCTTCCCACTTATTTTTCTATTACTTTGCGTGTATCTAATTTTATGTAGAGGTCCTAGATTCACTTGGAATTAAGCTTGTACAAGGTGATAAGGATGGATCGATTTGCATCCTTCTCCATGCTGACCTCCAGTTGAACCAGCACCATATGTTGAAAATGGTAACATTTTTCCACAAGATGCTTTTAGCTCCTTTGTCGAAGAAAAAGTGACCATACGTGTGTGCGTTCATTTCTGGGTCTTCAATTCTATTCCATTGACCTATGTGCCCATCTCTTTATCAATACCATACATTTTTTATGACTATTGTTCTGTAACAAGCTTGAGGTCAGGGATAGTGATTCCCCAAGAAGTTTTTTTATTGTGGAGGATACTTTTCTCTATCATGGTATTTTTGTTATTCCAAATAAATTTGCATATAGTTCTTTCTAACTCTGTGAAGAATTGAGTTTGAAGTTTGATGGGAATTGCATGGAACCTGTAGATTGTTTTTGGTAAAATGGCCAGTGTTACTATATTAATCCTTCTAATCAAATAACATAGGAGGTGTTTCCATTTTCTGAAATCATCTTCAATTTTTTCTTCAAAGATTTGAAGTTCTTGTAAAACAGATCTTTCACTTGCTTGGATAGATTCACATCGAGGCATTTTTTTATTATTATTATTTGTGACTATTGTGAACAGTGTCATTTCCATAATTTTTTTCTAAGACTGTTTACCCTTTGAATAGAAGAAGGCTACTGATTTATTTGAGTTAATTTTAGATCTAGGCACTTTGCTAAAGTTATTTATCAGGTTTAAGAGTACTCTTTTGGGACTACTGGGGTCATGTGAATATACTATCGTATCATCTGCCCATAGTGATATTTTGGCTTTTCCACTTTGTATCCCTTTGACTTCCATTTTTTGTCTGATTGCTCTGGCTAGCATTTCGAGTACTATATTCAATAAGTAGGGAGAAAGAAGGCAGCCTTGTCTTGTCCCTGATTTTACTGGGATTGCTTCAAGTTTCTTTCCTTTTAGTTTGATGTTGGCTACTGCTTTGCTGTATATTGCTTTTACTACTACTAATTATGGATCTTGATTTCCTGATCTTTCCTAGACTTTTAACATGAAGGTGTGTTAATTTTGTCAAATGCTTTCTCAGCATCTATTGTGATGATCATGTGGATTTTTCTTTGAGTTTGTTTATATAGTGAATTATGTTGATGGATTTCCATATATTGGAACATCCCTTCATACCTGGGATGAAGCCTACTGGGTCATGATGGATGATCATTTTTATGTGTTCTTGTATTTTGTTTGCAAGAACTTTATTGTGTATAATTATGCCAACCTGGCCTACAAGAGTCTAATTTCTCTCCTGTATTTTATCAGACATGCCTAATCTATATTTTCAACATAGATCAAGAGATGAAAGACCTGATGTAATATTGAAAGTCATTGATGCTGGTAGATGATCCTAACGCTCAATGAGCAGTGAGTACACCAGATCACTGCATGGATACCTGGCAGTCTGAGACATTGATCATGCCCAACTCAAACAACTGTACATACACATCTTGTGATATCTCTCCACCTAATTGGATGTGAGCCTGTTCACCTAATACAGCACATGACCTGGAAGGATAAAGTCCTGAAGGCTTGCCTCTCCTCATTTCATGACAAATCTATGTTTTCCAGTTGTCACAATCCTCAATATATGAGTTTTGTGTGTGTGTGTGTGTGTGTGTGTGTGTGCATGTGTGTGTGTGTGGTTTTTGTTTGTATGTTTGTATGTTTGTTTTTGCTACTTAAATGATTGATATGGTTAACACATTTGATTGATTTGGGTTTTTTAAACCTTCTAGTATATTATTGCCTTTTTGCCCTAGTTAGCATCATTCGTGAACATTTTAGAGCCTACAATCATCTGAGGGGCTCTCACTTGAGGGCATGCCCTCATCAAAATGTCTGGATACTGTGTGAGTGAGAGATTGTGTTGTGCTGATTGCTGTGGAAAGGCTCCACACTGAGGGCGGCAGAATCCCTAAGCAAGTGGACTTAGGCTGGGTAAGAGAGCTGACTAAGCATGAGACAATTACCAAGCAGGAAACAATATTTGTTCATGGTTTTTGCCTTATTTTCTTGAAGCTTGACTTTCTATGCTAAGCTCCCAAACTGATGACTCTCATCTGACAGGACCAAAGGAGTGAACCTATTTATTACCTGAGATGCTTTTGATTAGAGAATTGAATCAAAGTAGGAGAATACAAAGTTAGAACAAAATAAAAAGCTTATTTTGTTGCTGGACAGAATCTAAAGAAACTAGAAATGTTCACCTTTGGAGGAATGTAGTAAATATCAGGACCCCACATCTTTCTTATTCCACCCATGCTCTGAGAAATTGAGTAAGACAGAATTAAAAAATAATTAGCTATATTTCTTAGATGGAATATTGAATCTGTTGGATGATTATTACTAATAACTCATTCTGGACTACGATAAAAAAAACAAGTTGAGCAGAAAGAAATGCAAAGTCTGTGGTTTGTAGGGAAAAGCAGCACTGGGAAGTTAGAGATGGCAACCAAATGCTGAGACAGAGGCATGCATTTTAAAAGAGATTATCACCATTAAAGAGAAGGCCCTTGGTCAGGATTGGAAGCCTAAGAAGGTGAATTAAGGGAAACAGTCCCTCCTGCTATGCCTTCAGTTAATGGAAGGGGAAGTTGGCAAATTCATTCCTAGAGCCAGGAAGGAACTTCATATTAAACCTGATACAACTGGTCCAAGCGCGGCAGAGTCCATCCCAATTTAGAATCCAAACTTGGCAGGAGCACCCAAGTTCTGGAAATAAGAAAGATGGAAAATGTAAGGTCATGGCTCCTTCCCCCATGGTTTCAGTACAGCACTGTTCCTGCCATCTAGGCTTGGCAGAGTCAAAGCCCCAGTAAGGGAGAACACTATGAGAGTGCATTGCATGAACCTGTGAGGATGAAGCCTGAGTTGCATTTGAGACCACAAGATATAGAGATACCTAAATTATGAGACACCTGTCATGGAGAGCTGCATATAGGGAGTTCAAGGAACTAGACTGAGAGATGTATGAGAAGTTGTAGGGATAGGGCCATCTAAGCCTTTTGATACTGAGGCTCCTTGTGTCTGAGACAGAGCTGCAGGATTCGGTGATTGTCCTGCTGGGTTTCTTGCTCTGGATCAATCTTCCCTTACTATGTACACATTCCTCTCTACTGGAATGGGAGGGGTATTCTGTGCCTTTGTATGTTGGAAAGATATAACTTGCTTTCTGATTTTACAAGATGTGACAATCAGAGTGTCAGAAGAGGCATTAGGCATTTGAAGAGTGTATGGGCTACTGCCAACTATTAAGGTCATTGGAAGCACCTGATTAGCTGCCTGTGAGGGGTGGTTTTCCTAGAATTCACTTGTTTGGACTTTTCCAGTTCTGGGAAACAGAAACTTAGGCCTAGTTTCCCAACCTGTTAGTTTACAACCTGTCACGGAGGAGTCAGCCTTTCTCTGGCCAACTCAGTTCTCTAAATAGAAGCTTTTGTAGGAGGAAACTTTCTAGATGATTAGTTATTGGGGTTGAGATTTGAGTGTCTATAGAGTCAACCCATTTCCTGTGGTGTGTGTGTGGGGGTACATGTGGGGGGGTGTACTCTGTTGTGGTTGTATCTGATTAGTCAGCTTCCTTCTTATATTGTCTTGCCTTCACCATTATAGAATCTACCACTAAATCACATAAGATGCAGTTGAAAAAATTGCTATTCAGTGCTAAGGTATTTTGCAAGCCTGGTGTTTTTTGTAATTTTAATTTTGTTTTTGTTTTTGGGGACAAAGTGTCTCTATGTAGCCTTTGCTGTCCTGAAAGTAGTTGTGTAGAACATGCAGCCTCAAATGTAAATGGTCCACCGGACTCTGGCTCCAGAGTGCCAGGATTAAATGTGGGCCAACATGTCCAGCTTTTTGTTTGTTTCTTTGTTTGTTTGTTTGTTTTTTGTTTTCATATTAGTGGCCGATGGGCTGGACTATGGGTTTTGGCACATGTCATGCTGCTGTGTTGATCTTCATCCACGTTATGAATTTTGAAATTTGACAGACAGGATATTCTGTTTTCAGGATGGCATGTATTCATGACATTAATAGTGCCTGGCTATATTGCCTGAGCTTTATGAGTCATTGGATTGCAGGTGTATAAAATTTTTCCTACCTGTTGTATTTGTGTTGATTTTTTACTAAATGTGAATATTTTGCCTGTATGCATGAATACGCACATTATGTATGCCTAATCCCCATAGTAGTCAGAAAATGGCTTCAGAATTCCTGAACTTTGAATAATCAATAGGTGTGAAACTCCCTTGCAACTACTGGCAATTGAGCCCAATTATTTTTAAGACCAGCAAGACCTCTTCACTGCTGAGCGAGCTCCTGTTCTATATTGTTTATTTAGGATCAATGTTTTCATTGCCAATATTTTTAGCTATCTGTTTGTATCTGTTTAAACATTCATCCCCTTTTAGTAAGATCTCATTACAGTTACAGTTTTAACTGGGTCACTTCCAGATTCTGGAAGACCAATACAGAACTGGAGTGAATGTGTAATTCTTTGTAGGAACTCTAGTAAAAACCTCTGAATCCTTTCTATCTTTCTTTTTTGTTTGATTGATTTTATAGGGAAGACAGGGTTTTAATATGTACCTCTGGCTGTCCTGGATAGACCTCAGATATACCTGCCTCTGCCTCTTGAGTGCTTGGATTAAAGACATGAGCCAATATGGTCACTTGGTCTTTTTTTGCAATTAGTAATTGTTCATACAATTTCTCTGATGTGTGCTCAGTACTGCTTGCATCTCTCCCCCCCATAAAAATTATGATATATTTAGTAGTCCACATTTGAGCAGACTTTCTCAGTGTGATACGGGTTTATAATTAGCTGTTTTCCGAACTTCATTGGAAATATATGCATAAACTCACACAGCGGAAAATCCCTATGAATACTAGGATTGTGGAAATTCCTTTCTGTTTTTCCTGGTTTTGCCAATGTGGTATGCGAATATAGTGTATTTCACAATAAAGGAAAATTTATGAATGTACTTAATGTGGTAAAGATCTTAGCTCTTCCATTTCTCTTCAAAAATATGAAAAATCTCATAGAGAAAAAGGATGCTACAAATGTGAGCCATGCAATAACACTCTTAAAAACCCATAATGAATGGGAAACCATGAGTGTAAACAAAGTGAAAAAAAACTTAAGATGTGATTCTTCTTCACAAAGAAACCAAATTATAAAATTAATTACTACAGGTAAAAAGATTCATTAGTTTAGTGAATGGGGTAAAGCTTTCACATGTGCCAAATGTCTATCTTTGCAGGCATGAAGGATGTCATACTGGAGAGAAACCCTCTGAAAATACTAGTGTGGTAAAGCCTTTGCATGTCACAGTTATCCTCAAAGGCATGAAAAAGATCATACTCGAGAGAAACCCTGTGAAGGTATTGTGTATGGTGAAGCCTTTGTATATCACAGTAGTCTCCAAATGCATAAAATAATACATACAGGAGAGAAACCCTACAAATGCAATCAATGTGGTAAAGCCTTTGCACAACATAGTCATCTCCAAAGAGATAAAAAGTGCACATACTGGAGAGAAACTCTATGAATGTAAACCACATGATAAAAGAATACATTCTGGAGAGAATGCTTTGAATGGAATCAATGTGGTAAAGCCTTTGTATGTCACAATGACCTTAAAAGACATGAAAGAGTTCATACTGGAGAGAAACCCTACAAACGTAATCAATGTGATTAAAGCCTTTGTCTATCACTGCAATTTTCAAACGCATAAAATGGTGCATATTGGAGAAAATCCCTACAAATGCAATCAATGTGATAAAGCCTTTTCACAAAACAGTCACCTTCAAACATAAAAGCACACATACTAGAGAGAAACTCTATAAATGTAAGCAGTGTGGTAAAGCCTTTACATTCCTTTATGAACTTCAAAGTCATAAAAGAATTCATCCTGGAGAGAAATCCTAAGAATGCAATCAATGTGGTAAAGCCTTTGCATGACACAGTCATCTCTAAATGCACATTATAACACATACTGGAGAAAAACTCTTTTAATGTAATCAATGTGGTAAAGCCTTTGCAAATCATTGTAATATTGGAAAGCATAAAATAATACATACTGGAAAAAACCATACAAACGCAATCCGTGTCGTAAAGCCTTTGGACAACTCAGTCATCTCCAAGTTCACATAACACATTCTGGAGAGAAACTTTACAAATGTGATCAATGTGGTAAAGCCTTTGTATCTCATAGTTATCTCCAAGTACATAAAAGAATACATACTGGAGAGAAGCCCTATGTATGTGATCAATGTGGTAAAGCCTTTGTACATCATTGTCACTTCCAACTACATAAAAGAATACATAGTGGAGAGAAGTCCTAGGAATGTAAGCAATGTGGTAAAGCTTTTGTAGGTCAGAATGATCTTAAAAGACAAACAAGAACACATACTTTAGAGAAAACTTAAAAATATAATGAATGTGGTAAAGTCTTTGTATGTAACGGTAGTCTCCAAACACATAAGGCAATACATACTGAAGGAAACCTTAGGAATGTAAGCAATGTGGTAAAGCCTTTGTAGGTCAGAATGGTCTTAAAAGACATGAAAGAATTCATACTGCAGAAAAAATCTTTCAAATGTAATGAATGTGTTAAAGCCTTTGTATGTAACACTAATCTCTGAAAACATAAAGCAACACATACTAGAATGAAGCCTTATGAATGTAAGTAATTTAGTAAATTCTTTGCTTCTCATGGTCAACTTTGACAACATGAAAGAATTCATACTGGAGAGAAACCTTACAAATATAGTCAATGTGGTAAAGCCTTTTCACAATCAAGCCACCTCCAACTACATAAAAGAACACGTACTAAAGAGTAACCCTATGAATGTAACCAATATAGTAAAGCTTTTACTGTGATCTTCAAAGGTATGGTGGTTAAAATATACTTGGACCATAGTAAGTGGCAGTGTTAGGAGGTATGGCCTTTCTGGAGTAGATGCAGCCTTTGAGAAAGTATGTCACTGTGGGGGTTGGGCTTTGAGATCCTATGCTAAAGCTCTACCCAGGACAGAAGACTCTTCTGGCTGCCTTCTGATCAAGATGAAGAATTCTCTTCTCCTTCAGCACCATGTGTGCTTGGACACTGCCATTCTTTCCACCTTGATAATAGACTGAACTTCTGAATCTGTATACCACACCCCCAATTAAATGTCCTTTATAAGAGTTGCTTTTGTCATGGTATTTTTTCTCAGCATTAAAACCCAAATTAACACAAACAGCATAAAAGATACCACACTAGGAAGAAACTATGAATGTCCTGAATAGGGTAAAGCCTTTGCACATTTCTATAGTTCTCGCTGTAACAAAAGTATTCATACTTCCATTCACTGAAACCCTGTGAATGGAAGCAATGTACAGATTTTGCCCTTCAGTTATCTGTGAATGGAGAAAATAACACATTCTAGAGAAAGGCCTTATGAATGGGCTCAGTGTGGTAAAGTCTTTGTGTTTTAAAATCTGCATAAATATTTAACAATTAAAAAACATGGTCAAAGTAAATGCCAGGAGTTTATTGGAAACAATCTCATTTAGAAGGGTAGGGATTATGATTAGGGTGGTTGGGTGTGCAGTTAGTGCTAGAAAGTTAGGGGTTAGGGTTAAAGGTTTGGGGTGATGTAGGTTAAGGTTAGGGAGTAGGGGGTAGGGTTAAGTTGGAGGAGCTTAGGGTTAGGGGGTTAGGAAAAAAGGTATGAATTTGGAGGAGGAAATGAGAGAAGATTGATTGTGGGACAGGGAGGGATTAAAATGATATATAGTATTTATAAAATTCTTAAAACAAACAAGTTGAAAAGTCTCAACATAAATAAAATGGGGGGTTAGGATAGTTGTTACTATAGACATTAATGAAATTCAGAAAAATCGTTGGTCTTATCCTAGAAATCATTTATTCTAATGCATTGGAAAACTCTAAAATAAAGTTCATAGATTTCTGGACGTATATGACCTACAAAAAGTAAATCGTGAAGATATAAAACAAAATTGAGCAGCTCTGTAGAAAGCAGTATGAGTGAAGTAGTGATCAAATATTTACCAAATAAAAAAATCACCAGACCTTCAATGAAATACTAACAGGAATGCTTCTCAAACTATTCTATTAAATAGCAAGGAAGGGTACATTACCAAACTGTTTATGAAGCTAGTATTAGCCTAGTACTATAACCAGATAAAGAGTGACCAATCTCCAACATAAAGGTATGCAAAATTTCTTTAAAAATAACTGCAAACTCTTCAATAATAAATCAAAATATTACCATGATCCAACTGGTCTATTCCAGAGATGTAGTTCTGGCTCAATATGTCAATAAATTTTATTAATTTCACAAATGTTTTGGTATTGATAGAATAAAAATAACATTTTGATAAACATGTAAGGCTTTTGACAAAGCCAACATCAATCAGAATATAAGAATCACATCTCACCACAATAATATATATGGCAAGCAGTAGCCTTATTAACCTATAAAAATATATTGAGAAATAAATCTGGGAAATAATCCCATTCAAAATTCCTTAAAGATTCAGGGCCCCCACAAAATCTCTTGAATTAAACCTGACCAAGGAAGTGAAAGACCTCTATAACGAAAATTTTATAGATATTGAATAAAATTAAAGAAGACACTAGAAGATACAAATACCTTGCAGGCTCATGGGATAGCCATACTTTCAAAATCAATCTACAGATTCAATGCAACCCCAAGAGAAATTAAGGGGGAATATTGTCAAATACATTAAATAATGCATGAAAACCCTATAATAAATCCACTATACTGTATAATTATTACGATGTTTTTGAAAGCTTTAGATCCAAGCTGGTTTTAGAAACACACATAGTCACACACATGCATGTGACAAAACTGCTAAATACCAGTCAGAGATATGATGTTCTGCCAGTAAGCTCAGCTCTGGTGAGGTGGAGCACTGGGATTCATTGTCAAGACAGCTTAGCCTAAATTATTCATCTCAAGTGAGAGACCCAGCTTCAAAAACAAGGTAGATATTACCTAAGGTCAGCAATTGTTCAAGAAATGAATGCAAACATATATGAACACACTATATACAAATGGAACATAATTCAGACTAAAAGATGTGGCACATGCCAGAATATAGATGTTCCAAGGAATTTACACAAAAAGAAATAACCCAGTTGCCAAAAGACAAATACTATATGATGTTATTTGTACAAGGAGCCTAAAGACAACAAATTGGAAGCAATAGAAAGCAGCCTGGTGGTTGCGAAGGGCTATGAGAGGGAGAAGTGAAGGACTGGTATTTATTGCATATAGAATTTCAGTTTGGGAGTTGGGGATTTAGCGTAGTGGTAGAGCGCTTGCCTAGCAAGCGCAAGGCCCTGGGTTCAGTCCCTAGCTCTGAAAAAAAGAAAAAAAAAAAGAATTTCAGTTTGAAATGGTAAAAGAATTGTAATTCATGGGAATCATAATCCCATAATACTGTGAATGTACTTCATGCCACTCAACTGTCAACTTACATAAAAATGACAACTTTCATATTATGGATATTTTACAAGAATAATAAAAGATAATCCCTCACCATAAAGTGATAAGGAGGTTGGGCCCTGTATAGCTGCAACTCAGAACCAGCAATGTTAATCTACTTTGGTCAGTTTTCTAATGCTCTCACTGCATTTAGATACCTGTATCTTTAAAATAAAGTAACATTAAAATGTCTACCAAAGTCTTTTCTAAGGTATCTTTTGAAATCTCAAAGGAAGCTCCCTTGAGTGACTTAGTGTAATGGAGGTGGCTGTTGCTTCTGAAGTGCTGAGAAGAAGGCAGAATCATAGAGAAGCCTGAGTGGTCTGCACAGCACTAACTCCCAGGCAGTACTTAGTTTACTTTCCTTTATAAAACTTTTCAGAATGAAATTTTATGCCCATCTGTTTGGGTTGATTAACCACATGTACTTTCACAAGAAGTCAGCATTAGATGCTTCCTTTGTCCTCAAATGTCTTTTATTTAAGGTATGTCACTGAGGCTGGGGTATTTGTTACATGAAGCCCCTGGCTGCAGTGGTGGTGGCCTGCAACATGCAAGGATTTTTTTTCTTCACTAAATGTTTATGTCATCTTTGGCTGTGGTGAGATGTTTAAATTCATGCTGGCTTAAGAATATATGCTCGATGCTTTATTAAATATTTAGACTAAAGTTTTGTGTAACAAATATCAGTTTATTACTCCCAGGATGGGGAGCAACCTTGAGACAGAATAAGCAGTAAACAACACAAGACTTAGCATTCAATACTGAGTGACAAAGATTCCAGTTCAGAGTCCCAAACCATTGGAGCCCTAGACAGCATCTTAGCCCCTTCAACTGTAAAACTGACTAAATAGCCCATACCATTTGGGATTGCTGCAAAATTAGGGGTGAAATGTGTAAGATTTTGCAGGCCCTGTCAACTAATGGACACCAAATAAACATTAGTTACTATTTCTGTCACTGGTGTTGGTGTTATTAGAGAGCCTATGCAGGATAGAGGACAACAGTAAGTGTGCACTGGTAAACAGGATTCCCCACCCCCTCATCATTAGGAATAATGAGAGATTGAGACTAAGTCAACTCTAGCAGTTAACATTTTAGATTGTTTCAATGACACCCTTTTCATTTGGTCTTGCTAAATCTGAACTTTGCTAATATTCAACCCACATTTTTAAAAGCAAAAATACATACAATGGAATAATAAGGCAATCTGACAAGTGCTTTTTCTTTTTTAATATTTATTTTTAGTAGTGTGGGAGTGTGGGGGCACCCTGAGAGACTAGAACTATGTGGTCATCTGGAGCTGGAGTTAGAAGCAGTTGTGAAACTTCCAATGTGGGTGCTGGAAACCAGGCCTTGGTCCTCTTCAATGGTAGTCTGTGCTCTTAAGCACTGAACCATTTCTCCAGCCTCAAAACTGCTTCTCTTGAAGAAAAGGACACCTGTTTTAAAATTGTATCACATTACCAAGTAAGGACTATCACAAACAACAGATGCTGTTTAAAAAATAAATAAAGGTTGTGATTTAGCAAATAAGAGTTAGAAGACATGCACAGTGCAACCAGTGTTCCTCTAACTGATCTCAGCCTTCTGTCAGACTTGAATCAGGTGTAGTGATGGAGCCTCAGGTGAGATATTCTCGAAGATTGGACACAATATTACCCACCAAGTTTACAGAGCAAATGCATTTTTTTCCAAACTATTGTATAGGCTTCAAGCCTGCAAATTACACTAAATGATTTTTACCATTTGTTCTAAAAAACCAAAAAAGTTCAACAATAACAAGCGAAAACCCCAGCATACTGTTTCCTGACATTTCCTGTATTTCATTTCCCCTAGAACGAGTATGGCCCAAGACCTTCTGAATCATGTTTGGCTGTATTTAAGGACAATATTGCATTAACTTTTCTCCCATTTAATTTATTTCTATCATTTCATTCCAGCAAACCATCAGAGGGCAGAGGGGAAATTCCATTCATCCCTATCATATTCTGCCCTGCCCTGCTGTACATCAGCTCAGTGGCTTACCAATGGCAAAGTTTTAATGCAGGTTTTTGTTAAGATCAGGAGTACAGTGATTCTAAACAGAAAGAACTGCATTAAGTCCATTAGTGGACACCAAATAGCTTTGAGAATAAGTCTTTCTGGAAACCCCTTCAATAATATCAGTTTAGGGTGCTAACAAAGGCCACTTGGGAAATCATTTTAAAGCAAATCAGTGAAATCCACTTAAGAAAGGGTTAACAAATCAATATAAGGACCATACATTGGAACTGTTGAAAGTCACTGTACACCAACTTTAACTTTTTTATTTTTTTCATCTTTATTAACTTGAGTATTTCTTATTTACATTTCGATTGTTATTCCCCTTCCCAGTTTCTGGGCCAACATCCCCTTAAGCCCTCCCCTTCCCCTTCTTTATGGGTGTTCCCATCGCCATCCTCCCCCCATTACAGCCCTCCACGGTCCTCTTTCCAGGACTTTTATCATGAAGGGATGTTGAATTTTGTCAAATGCTTAATCAGAATGTCAGATAGAATTCTGCACTAAACCCGTCTGGATCTGGGTTGTTTTTGGTTGGGAGACCTTTAATGACTGCTTCTATTTCATTAGGAGTTATGGGGTTGTTTAAATGGTTTATCTCTTCCTGATTTAACTTCGGTACCTGGTATCTGTCTAGGAAATTGTCCATTTCTTGCAGATTTTCAAGTTTTGTTGAATATAGGCTTTTGTAGTAGGATCTGATGATGTTTTTTGAATTTCCTCTGATTTGGTAGTTTTTTTCTCCCTTTTCCTTTCTGACTTTGTTAATTTGTACACACTCTCTGTGTCTTCTGGTTAGTCTGGCTAAGGGTTTATCTATCTTGATAGTTTTCTCAAGGAACCAACTTTTGGTTCTGTTGATTCTTTATATGGCCCTTATTCTTTCTACTTGGTTGATTTCAGCTCTGAGTTCGACTATTTCCTGCCTTCTACTCCTCCTGGGTGTATTTGTTTCTTTTTGTTCTAGAGCTTTCAGGTGTGCTGTCAAGCTGCTGATTTTTGCTCTCTCCTGTTTCTTTCTGATGGCACTCAGATCTATGAGTTTTGCTCTTTGCAAAGCTTTCATTATGTCCCATAAATTTTGGTATGCTGTACCTTCATTTTTATTAAATTCTAAAAAGTCTTTAATTTCTTTCTTTATTTCTTCCTTAACCAGGTTATCATTGAGTAGAGCATTGTTCAACTTCCATTTATATGTGGGCATTCTTCCCTTATTGTTATTGAAAAGCAGCTTCAGTCCGTGGTGGTCTGATAGGACGCATGGGATTATTTGTATCTTTCTGTATCTGTTAAGGCCTCTTTTATGACCAATTATATGGTCAATTTTGGACAAAGTACCATGAGGTGGTGAGGAGATTGTATATCCTTTTCCTTTAGGAGAGAATGTTCTATAAATATCTGTTAAGTCCATTTGGTTCATGACTACTTTGTCTATGTCTCTGTACACCAACTTTAAACATGAATAAATAAAGTAGTAATTGTTCAAATTCTGAAGGTTATGATAGGATCAATGAAAAAATTCTTGCTTTCTTAATCAATCATAAGGTAGAAGCTTATTTTTGACTCAGTTTCCAGTCAATGGTAGCTTGCGGTTTGAACTTGTTTCTAGTTAGCATGGCCACAGCCTTCAATCGGTCAGAACCAAAAGCCATGCACTTTGGAATGCTTGTAAGGGGCTCAACATTGACAGTAGGAATTATACAATATGTATAGCCAAATAGTCACATGAAAAGTTAATACAAAACTGGAAACCAAAGTAAAAAAATTAATATTATTGAATGAATACAGTATTACATGTGTTTCTGATACAGTATACTAAATCAATAAATATATTTATTAATATTGTTGAATTAAATATTGCAAAATAAAATAATTTAAAAATGTATTTAATTGTGTGTGTATGTACCTATTTGCACACATGTGAGTGCCACAGTGCACGTGGAGAGACAAGAGGACAATGTTCTGAAGTCAGTTCTCTCCTTCCACCATTTCTATTCTGGGGCTAAAACTCAGATCATCAACTCACTGATACATCTTACTGACCCTAAAGTAACTGGGGTTAGGACAGGTCATTAGCAGGGTCAATGCATGAGGCAAAGTCAGCAAATTTCTGGCTGAAAGTTAAGCTCCTTCAGTGAAGCCATCCATTGAAGAATGGAAGCGCCAGGAATGTGGTAGGGAGGAGCTGGTGTGCTCTGACTTAGAGAAGGCTTAGTGCAGCAAAAAAGATGTGGCAGATACTTCCCTTAGCAAATAAGGGTCTGAAACTCTTTACACAGTGCAGGATTTTCACATGCCTCTCTTTGCTTACTTATGATACAAATTGTTAAATGGTTGTTGCTTCCTTTGATGAGTTCTTCTGACTAAAGTTTATATGGAAATGATCTACCATTTAGTCCATCTTATATTTTGGTTGTGAGCCTAGCCTTTAACGGCTGAGCCATCTCTCCAGCCCCATTTAGTCCATCTTTATCTCTGTACACAAATGTCTAACTACATGAGCAATTTTTGAAAAGGGAAATTAAGGAAGTTTTGTAGCCAGACAAAAGGAACAAATGGAAGTCTAAATGCTTCAAACTTGAACACACAAATGAATGCACATGCATGCACACATGTAGACAGACAGACAGACAGACAGACAGACAGACAGACACACACACACACACACACACACACACACACACACACACCTTTAGAAGGAGCCTGAAACAGTTAAGTTTTAATGAACTCAAGTACCGAATAGTTGTGATGAGGCTTGCAGTAGAGAAAGAACTGGAAAGACCATGCTCATATTCAGTTGTGCCCTGGTTTTTATGTTTCCTCAAGAGGCCATGCACAATCTTATCTAAAAATTCTGTGTAATCACTGAGAAAAACACAGTCTTATGTCATTCTGTGTCTTTCCCTATTATCTCAGTATCAGGACTATGGACATAGTGAACCAATTGATTCTTCACTGGTTAGGGCCAGGGATGAAAGAGCAGAACATAACCCACTTCTAGGGCTCCAGCCACTACAGCCAGCAACATTCCCTCTTGTGCCATACAATCAAAAAATGTCTTTGGGGCTGGAGAAATAGGTTGATGACTGAAGATATTGCCACACACACACCATAAGAACCATAGTTCAGATCACCAGCAGCCACATAAATGCCACGTAGGCAAGTCAGCCTGCCTATATTTTTAATGTGGGGAAGGCAGTCATGGTTTGCCTGGGTTAGCCCACTAGCTACACTATCCATACCCGAGAGCTATGAATTCAACTGAAAGACTCTTCTTCAACAAATAAGATAAGAAAAGAAGACTCTGGGTTCGGTCCCCAGCTCCGAAAAAAAAAAGAACCAAAAAAAAAAAAAAGAAAAAAAAAGAAAAGAAGATTCCCAGCATCCACCTTCAACCTCCAATACACACACATGCACATCACACATGTACATGAGAGAAAGCAAAAAATCTTCTCTAGATACTGCCAAAGTGTCCCCTGCAGGGTGAAATTCTCCCTGGCAGGGAAGCACTGCCCTGTATCTGTGCCTCTGACAGGGCTTAAAATGAAAATTTTCTTTCAAGAGTTGATTGTTACTAAGTGGTACCAAGAGCACTACCATTGCACAGTGATGATAATTTATTTAAAGAGCTCACAACCCTTAAGAGTCTCCCACTTCTCAGTGTCATCTACCCAAAATCCAAAACTGCACACACACTCAAAAAAAACAAAACAAAACAAAGAAACAAACAAACAAATATCTCCAAACCTGCACTGAACTTGTTTTCCAGAGAAAGGAACAGACTCCCTTTTAAGATTTACCAAGTAAAGATTTACTCTATGAGTCTTCGTGTTGATTCACTAAAATTAGGCCTGTGAATTAACTCAACAATTATAAACTATTGCTGTCAGAAGATACAAGCCTGATGATCAGGTTTCAATCCTAGAACCCACATAAAAGGGGAAGAAAAGAACTCATTCATCTTGTACCATAGCATGCACACCCACTGTTTAAAATAATATAAATAAAAGAAAAATAGGTTATGAAACTTTATACTAGTAGCACATTACATTCAGACTACAGAGTAACTTAGATATTAACTTAGGAGATTGACATACACTATGATCAAAATGTCACTACTAAGGATTTCCACTACTAAAGATTTCTAGCTAAAGAATGAGTCTAAGTCTCTGTCAGAAGCCATGGAGGAGAGGCTAAGGCTAGCATGTGACTTCCCCTCCCCATCCTCATTAATTCCTCGTCCTTCCAGGACATTTATCATGAAGGGGTGTTGAATTTTGTCAAATGCTTTCTTAGCATCTATTGAAATGATCATGTGTCTTTTTTTTCTTTCAGTTTGTTTATATAATGGATTACATTGATGGTATTCCGTATACTAAACCATCTCTGCATGCCTTGTATGAAGCCTACTAGATCATGGTGAATAATTGTTTTGATGTGCTCTGGGATTCGGTTTGCCAGAATTTTATTGAGTATTTTTGCATCGATATTCATAAGGGAAATTGGTCTGAAGTTCTCTTTCTTTGTTGGGTCTTTTTGTGGTTTAGGTATAAGAGTAATTGTGGCTTCATAGAAAGAATTTGGTAGTGATCCATCTGTTTCAATTTTGAAGAATAGTTTGGATAGTATTGGTATGAGGTCTTCTATGAAGGTCTGATAGAATTCTGCACTAAACCCAGCTGGACCTGGGCTCTTTTTGGTTGGGAGACATTTAATGACTGCTACTATTTTGTTAGGAGTTATGGGGTTGTTTAAATGGTTTATTTGTTCCTGATTTAACTTCGGTACTTGGTATCTGTCTAGGAAATTGTCCATTTCCTGCAGATATTCAAGTTTTGTGGAATATAGGCTTCTGTAGTAGGACCTGATAATTTTTTGAAATTCCTCTCATTCTGTAGTTATGCCTCCCTTTTCATTTCTGATTTTATTAATTTGGACACATTTTCTGTGTGCTCTCATGTGTCTGGCTAAGGGTTTATCTATTTGTTGACTTTCTTAAAGAACAAACTTTTGGTTCTGTTGATCCTTTGTATGGTCCTTTTTGTTTCTACTTGGTTGATTTCAGCTCTGAGTAGTTTGATTATTTCCTGTCTTCTACTCCTAATGGGTGTATTTGCTTCTTTCTGTTCTAGAGCTTTTGGGTGTTCAGTCAAGCTGCTGATATATGCACTCTCCTGTTTTTTTTTTTTTTTCTGTAGGCACTCAGAGATATGAGTTTTCCTCTTAGCACAGCTTTCATTGTGTCCCATATGTTTGGGTATGTTATACCTTCATTTTCATTAATTCTAGGAGTCTTTAATTTCTTTCTTTCTTTCTTCCTTGACCAGGTTACTATTGAGTAGAGCATTGTTCAACTTCCATTTATATATGGGTGTTCTTACCTTATTGTTATTGAAGACCAGCTTTAGCCTGTGGTGCTCTGATAGCATGGGATTATTTCTCTCTTTCTGTATCAGTTGAGGCCTGTTTTATGACCAATTACATGGTCAATTTTGGAGAAAGTACCATGATGTGGTGAGAAGAAGGTATATCTTTTTGTTTTACGATAGAATGTTCTATAAATATGTTAAGTCCATTTGGTTCATGACTTCTATTAGTCTGTCTATGTCTCTGTTTAATTTCTGCTTCCATGATCATCCACTGATGAGAGTGGGGTGTTGAAATCTCCTACTATTATTGTGTCAGGTGCAATGTGTGCTTTGAGCTTTAGTAAAGTTTCTTTTTTGTATGCAGGTGCGCTTGTATTTGGAGCATAGATATTTAGGATTGATATTTCTTCTTGGTGGATTTTTCCTTTGATGAATATGAAGTGTCATTCCTTATCTTTTGTTATGACTTTTGGTTGAAAATCAATTTTATTCGAAATTAGAATGGATACTAAAGCTTGCTTCTTCAGACCATTTGCTTTGGAAAGTTGTTTTCCAGCCTTTCAACCTAAGGTAGTGTCTGTCTTTTTCTCTGAGGTGTGTTTCCTGTAGGCAGCAGAATGCAGGGTCCTCATTGCGTATCCAGTTTGTTAATCTATGTTTTTTATTGGAGAGTTGAGACCATTGATGTTGAGAGATATTAAGGAATAGTGATTTTTGCTTCCTGTTATATTCATATTTGGATGTGAGATTATGTTTGCGTGCTTTTCTTCTCTATGTTTCATTGCCAAGACGATTAGTTTCTTGCTTTTTCCAGGGTGTAACTTGCCTCCTTATGTTGGGCTTTCCCATTTATTATCCTTTGTAGCACTGGATTTGTAGAAAGATATTGTGTAAGTTTGGTTTTGTCATGGAATATTATGGTTTCTCCATCTATGTTAATTGAGATTTCTGCAGGATACAGTAACCTGGGCTGGCATTTGTGTTCTCTTAGGGTCTGTATGACATCTGTCCAGGATCTTCTGGCTTTCATAATCTCTGGCGAGAAGTCTGGTGTGATTCTGGTAGGTCTGCCTTTATATGTTACTTGACCTTTTCCATTACTATTTTAATATTCTTTCTTTTTGTGTGTTTGGTGTTTTGACTATTATATGACGGGAAGAGCTTCTTTTCTGGTCAAATCTATTGGGAATACTATAGGCTTCTTGTATGTTTATGTGCATCTCTTTCTTTAGGTTAGGGAAGTTTTCTTCTATGATTTTGTTGAAGATATTTACTGGTCCTTTGAGCTGGGAGTCTTCTCTCTCTTCTTTTTTTTTATTAACTTGAGTATTTCTTATGTACATTTCGAGTGATATTCCCTTTCCCGGTATCCTGGCAAACATCCCCCTCCCCCCTCCCCTTCCTTATGGGTGTTCCACTCCCAACCCTCCCCCCATTGCCATCCTCCCCCCACCAGTCTAGTTCACTGGGGGTTCAGTCTTAGCAGGACCCAGGGCTTCCCCTTCCACTGGTGCTCTTACTAGGATATTCATTGCTACCTATGGGGTCAGAGTCCAGGGTCAGTCCATGTATAGTCTTTAGGTAGTGGTTTAGTCCCTGGAAGCTCTGGTTGCTTGGCATTGTTGTACATATGGGGTCTCAAGCCCCTTCAAGCTCTTCCAGTTCTTTCTCTGATTCCTTCAACGGGGATCCTATTCTCAGTTCAGTGGTTTGCTGCTGGCATTCGCCTCTGTATTTGCTCTATTCTGGCTGTGTCTCTCAGGAGCGATCTACATCCGGCTCCTGTCGGTCTGCACTTCTTTGCTTCATCCATCTTGTCTAATTGGGTGGCTGTATATGTATGGGCCACATGTGGGGCAGGCTCTGAATTGGTGTTACTTCAATCTCTGTTTTAATCTTTGCCTCTATATTCCCTGCCAAGAGTATTCTTGTTCCCCTTTTAAAGAAGGAGTGAAGCATTCACGTTTTGATCATCCGTCTTGAGTTTCATTTGTTCTATGCATCTAGGGTAATTCAAACATTTGGGCTAATAGCCACTTATCAATGAGTGCATACCATGTATGTCTTTCTGTGATTGGGTTAGCTCACTCAGGATGATGTTTTCCAGTTCCAACCATTTGCCTACGAAATTCATAAACTCGCTGTTTTGATAGCTGAGTAATATTCCATTGTGTAGATGTACCACATTTTCTGTATCCATTCCTCTGTTGAAGGGCATCTGGGTTCTTTCCAGCTCCTGGCTATTATAAATGAGGCTGCAATGAACATAGTGGAGCACGTGTCTTTTTTATATGTTGGGGCATCTTTGGGTATATGACCAAGAGAGGTATAGCTGGATCCTCAGGCAGTTCAATGTCCAATTTTCTGAGGATCCTCCAGACTGATTTCCAGAATGGTTGTACCAGTATGCAATCCCACCAACAATGGAGGAGTGTTCCTCTTTCTCCACATCCTCGCCAGCATCTGCTGTCCCCTGAGTTTTTGATCTTAGCCATTCTCACTGGTGTGAGGTGAAATCTCAGGGTTGTTTTGATTTGCATTTCCCTTATGACTAAAGATGTTGAACATTTCTTTAGGTTTTTCTCAGCCCTTTGGCATTCCTCAGCTGTGAATTCTTTGTTTAGCTCTGAACCCCATTTTTTAATAGCGTTATTTGTTTCCCTGCGGTTTAACTTCTTCAGTTCTTTGTATGTTTTCGATATAAGGCCTCTATCTGTTGTAGGATTGGTAAAGATCTTTTCCCAATCTGTTGGTTGCCGTTTTGCCTAACCACAGTGTCCTTTGCCTTACAGAAGCTTTGCAGTTTTATGCGATCCCATTTGTCGATTCTTGATCTTAGAGCATAAGCCATTGGTGTTTTGTTTAGGAAATTTTTTCCAGTGCCCATGTGTTCCAGATGCTTCCCTAGTTTTTCTTCTATTAGTTTGTGTGTGTCTGGTTTGATGTGGAGGTCCTTGATCCACTTGGACTTAAGCTTTGTACAGGGTGATAAGCATGGATCGATCTGCATTCTTCTACATGTTGCCCTCCAGTTGAACCAGCACCATTTGCTGAAAATGCTATCTTTTTTCCATTGGATGGTTTTGGCTCCTTTGTCAAAAATCAAGTGACCATAGGTGTGTGGGTTCATTTCTGGGTCTTCAATTCTATTCCATTGGTCTATCTGTCTGTCTCTGTACCAATACCATGCAGTTTTTATCACTATTGCTCTGTAATACTGCTTGAGTTCAGGGATAGTGATTCCCCCTGAAGACCTTTTATTGTTGAGGATAGCTTTAGCTATCCTGGGTTTTTTGTTTTTCCAGATGAATTTGAAAATTGTTCTGTCTATCTCTTTGAAGAATTGGATTGGTATTTTGATGGGGATTGCATTGAATCTGTAGATTGCTTTTGGTAAAATGGCCATTTTTACTATATTAATTTTGCCAATCCATGAGCATGGGAGATCTTTCCATCTTCTGAGGTCTTCTTCAATTTCCTTCTTCAGTGTCTTGAAGTTCTTATTGTACAGATCTTTTATTTGCTTTGTTAAAGTCACACCGAGGTACTTTATATTATTTCGGTCTATTATGAAGGGTGTCGTTTCCCTAATTTCTTTCTCGGCTTGTTTCGCTTTTGTATAGAGGAAGGCAACTGATTTATTTGAGTTAATTTTATACCCAGCCACTTTGCTGAAGTTGTTTATCAGCTTTAGTAGTTCTCTGGTGGAACTTTTGGGGTCACTTAAATATACTATCATATCATCTGCAAATAGTGATATTTTGACTTCAACTTTTCCGATCTGTATCCCCTTGACCTACATTTGTTGTCTGATTGCTCTGGCTAGAACTTCAAGAACTATATTGAATAAGTAAGGAGAGAGTGGGCAGCCTTGTCTAGTCCCTGATTTTAGTGGGAGTGCTTCAAATTTCTCTCCATTTAGTTTTATGTTAGCAACTGGTTTGCTGTGTATCGCTTTTACTATGTTTATTTATGGGCCTTGAATTCCTATTCATTCCAGGACTTTTATCATGAAGGGGTGTTGCATTTTGTCAAATGCTTTCTCAGCATCTAATGAAATGATCAAGTGGTTTTGTTCTTTCAGTTTGTTTATATAATGGATCACGTTTTCCGTATATTAAACCATCCCTGCATGCCTGGGATGAAGCCTACTTAGTCATGGTGGATGATTGTTTTGATGTGCTCTTGGATTCGGTTTGCCAGAATTTTGTTGAGTATTTTTGCGTCGATATTCATAAGGGAAATTGGTCTGAACTTCTCTTTCTTTGTTGTGTCTTTGTGTGGTTTAGGTATAAGAGTAATTTTGGCTTCGTAGATGGTATTCAGTAGTGATCCATCTGTTTCAATTTTGTGGAATAGTTTTGACAATATTGGTATGAGGTCTTCTATGAAGGTTTGATAGAATTCTCCACTAAACCCGTCTGGACCTGGGCTCTTTTTGGTTGGGAGACCTTTAATGACTGCTTCTATTTCCTTAGGAGTTATGGGGTTGTTTAACTGTTTTATCTGTTCCTGATTTAACTTCAGTACCTGGTATCTGTTTAGGAAATTGTCCATTTCCTGAAGATTTTCAAGTTTTGTTGAATATAGGTTTTTATTGTAAGATCTGATGATTTTTTGAATTTCCTCTGAATCTGTTGTTATGTCTCCCTTTTCATTTCTGATTTTGTTAATTTGGACGCACTCTCTGTGTCCTCTCGTTAGTCTGGCTAAGGGTTTATCTATCTTGTTGATTTTCTCAAAGAACCAACTTTTGGTTCTGTTGATTGTTTCTATGGTCCTTTTTGTTTCTACTTGGTTGATTTCAGCTCTGGGTTTGATTATTTCCTGACTTCTACTCTTCCTGGGTGTATTTGCTTCTTTTTGTTCTAGAGCTTTTAGTTGTGCTGTCAAACTGCTGACATATGCTCTTTCCTGTTTCTTTCTGCACTCACTCAGCGCTATGAATTTTCCTCTTAGCACAGCTTTCATTGTGTCCCATAACTTTGGGTATGTTGTACCTTCATTTTCATTAAATTCTAAAAAGTCTTTTATTTCTTTCTTTATTTCTTCATTGACCAGGTTATCATTGAGTAGAGCATTGTTCAATTTCCACGTATATGTGGGCATTCTTCCCTTATTGTTATTGAAGACCAGTTTTAGGCCGTGGTGGTCCGATAGCACGCATGGGATTATTTCTATCTTTCTGTACCTGTTGAAGCCCGTTTTTTGACCAATTATATGGTCAATTTTGGAGAAAGAACCATGAGGACCTGAGAAGAAGGTATATCCTTTTGCTTTAGGATAGAATGTTCTATAAATATCTGTTAAGTCCATTTGGCTCATGACTTCTCTTAGTCTGTCTACGTCTCTGTTTAATTTCTGTTTCCATGATCTGTCCATTGATGAGAGTGGGGTGTTGAAATCTCCCACTATTATTGTGAGAGGTGCAATGTGTGCTTTGAGCTTTAGTAAGGTTTCTTTTACATATGTAGGTGCCCTTGTATTTGGGGCATAGACATTTAGGATTGAGAGTTCATCTTGGTGGATTTTTCCTTTGATTAATATGAAGTGTCCTTCCTTATCTTTTTGATGACTTTTAGTTGAAAATTGATTTTATTTGAGATTAGAATGGCTACTCCAGCTTGTTTCTTCTGACCATTTGCTTGGAAAATTGTTTTCCAGCCTTTCACTCTGAGGTAATATCTGTCTTTGTCTCTGAGGTGTGTTTCCTGTAGGCAGAAGAATGCAGGGCCCTCGTTGCGTATCCAGTTTGTTAATCTATGTCTCTTTTTGGGGAGTTGAGGCCATTGATGTTGAGAGATATTAAGGAATAGTGATTATTGCTTCCCGTTATATTCATATTTGGATGTGAGGTTATGTTTGTGTGCTTTCATTCTCTTTGTTTTGTTGCCAAGACGATTAGTTTCTTGCTTCTTCTAGGGTATAGCTTGCCTCCTTATTATGGGCTTTACCATTTATTATCCTTTGTAGTGCTGGATTTGTAGAAAAATATTGTGTAAATTTGGTTTTGTCATGGAATATCTTGGTTTCTCCATCTATGTTAATTGAGAGTTTTGCAGGATACAGTAACCTGGGCTGGCATTTGTGTTCTCTTAGGGTCTGAATGACATCAGTCCAGGATCTTCTGGCCTTCATAGTTTCTGGCGAGAAGTCTGGTGTGATTCTCATAGGTCTGCCTTTATATGTTACTTGACCTTTTTCCCTTACCGCTTTTAATATTCTTTCTTTATTTTGTGCTTTTGGTGTTTTGACTATTATGTGACGGGAGGTGTTTCTTTTCTGGTCCAATCTATTTGGAGTTTTGTAGATTTCTTGTATGCCTATAGGTATCTCTTTTTTTAGGTTAGGGAAGTTTTCTTCTATGATTTTGTTGAAGATATTTACTGGTCCTTTGAGCTGGGAGTCTTCACTCTCTTTTATACTTATTATCCTTAGGTTTGATCTTCTCATTGAGTCCTGGATTTCCTGTATGTTTTGGACCAGTAGCTTTTTCCACTTTACATTATCTTTGACAGTTGAGTCAATGATTTCTATGGAATCTTCTGCTCCTGAGATTCTCTCTTCCATCTCTTGTATTCTGTTGGTGAAGCTTGTATCTACAGCTCCTTGTCTCTTCTTTTGGTTTTCTATATTCAGGGTTGTTTGCATGTGTTCTTTCTTGATTGCTTCTATTTCCATTTCTAAATCCTTCAACTGTTTGATTGTGTTTTCCTGGAATTCTTTCAGGGACATTTGTGACTCCTCTCTATGGGCTTCTACTTGTTTATTTATGATTTCCTGATATTCTTTCAGGGATTTTTGTGTCTCCTCTCTATGGGCTTCTACTTGTTTATTTATGTTTTCCTGGAATTCTTTCAGGCATTTTTGTGATTCCTCTCTGTAGGCTTCTACTTGTTTATTACTGTTTTCCTGTGTTTCTCTAAGGGAGTTCTTCACGTCTTTCTTGAAGTCCTCCAGCATCATGATCAAATATGATTTTGAAACTAGATCTTGCTTTTCTGGTGTGTTTGGACATTCCATGTTTGTTTTTGTGGGAGAATTGGGCTCCGATGATGCCATGTAGTCTTGGTTTCTGTTGCTTGGGTTCCTGTGCTTGCCTCTCGCCATCAGATTTTCTCTAGTGTTACTTTGTTCTGCTATTTCTGACAGTCGCTAGACTGTCCTATAAGCCTGTGTGTCAGGAGTGCTGTAGACCTGTTTTACTGTTTTCTTTCAGCCAGTTATGGGGACAGAGTGTTCTGCTTTCGTGCGTGTAGTTTTTCCTCTCTACAGGTCTTCAGCTGTTCCTGTGGGCCTGTGTCTTGAGTTCACCAGGCAGGTCACTTGCAGCATACAAGTTGGTCTTACCTGTGGTCCCGAGGCTCAAGTTTGCTCTAGGGGTGCTGCCCATGGGCTCTCTGCAGCGGCAGCAACCAGGAAGACATGTGCCGCCCCTTCTGGGAGCTTCAGTGCACCAGGGTTCCAGATGGCCTTTGGTGTTTTCCTCTGGCGTTCGAGATGTGTGTGCAGAGAGCAGTCTCTTCTGGTTTCCCAGGCTTGTCTGCCTGTCTGAAGGTTTAGCTCTCCCTCCCACGGGATTTGGGTGCAGAGAACTGTTTATCCGGTCTGTTTCCTTCAGGTTCCGGCGGTGTCTCAGGCAGGGGTCCTGCCACTCCTGGGCCTTCTCTCTCTTCTATACCTATTATCCTCAGGTTTAATCTTCTTATTGAGTCCTGGATTTCCTGTATGTTTTGGAATAGTAGATTTTTACGTTTTACATTATCTTTGACAGTTGTGTCAATGATTTCTATGGAACATTATGCTCCTGAGATTCTCTCTTCTATCTCTTGTATTCTCTTGGTAATGCTTGTATCTACGGCTCCTTGTCTCTTCTTTTGTTTTTCTATATCCAGGTTTGTTTCCCTGTGTCTTTTCTTTATTGCTACTATTTCCATTTTTAACTCCTTAACCTTTTTGATTATGTTTTCCTGGAATTGTTTCATGGATATTTGTGATTCCTCTCTATAGGCTTCTACTTGTTTATTTATGTTTTCCTTTGTTTCTCTAAGGAAGTTCTTCATGTCTTTTTAAAGTCCACCAGCATCATAATCAAATGTGATTTTAAATCAAGATCTTGCTTTTCTGGTGTGTTTGGATATTCAGTGTTTGCTTTGGTGGGAGAATTGGGCTCTGATGATGCCATGTAGTCTTGGTTTCTGTTGGGTGGGCTCCTGCACTTGCCTCTTGCCATCAGGTTGTCTCTGGTGTTACCTTGTTCTGCTATTTCTGACAGCGGCTAGACTGTCCTATAAGCCTGTGGGTCAGGAGTGCTGTCGACCTGTTTTGCTGTTTTCCTTCAGCCAGTTATGGGAATATAGTGTTCTACTTTCCGGCGTGTAGTATTTCCTTTCTATTGGTTGTCACCTGGTCCTGTGTACTGAGTCCACCAGGCGGGTCACTTGGAACAGAAAATTTGGTCTTGCCTGTGGTCTTGAGCCTCAAGTTGCTCGTGGGAGGCTGCTTTTGAGATCTCTGTGAAAGCGGCAACCAGGAGGGCCTGAGATGCCTTTTCCCAGAGCCCCTGTCCACAGGTGTCCCAGTTGGAGTTAGGTGTTTTCCTCTGGATTCAGAAATGTGGGCAGAGTGTACTGTCTTCTGGCTTCCCAGGCATGTCTGCCCCTCAAGGTTTAGCTATTCCCTCTCACCAGATTTGGGGGCAGAGAACTGTTGACCGATTCCTTTCAGGTCCAGGCCGTGTCTGGATGGCAGGTAATCTTCCATTACAGTGCACCTATATTCCAGTTCATAGAGGAGGTTTCCTCTTGGGCCAGTGACGTGGACAGGGGTGGGCATTATTGGGAGTCTCTCATGCTCTGCAGTCTCACAAGTGCCCATCTGTCCAGGAGGTGAGTTCTCTCTCCCAAGGGGTTTGGGAACAGTGAGTTGTGGGCCAGGATCAGCGAGGTTCTCTATATAGTCTTTATGGGTATCTGGGTCCTGATGGCATTAGTGAGACTTGGTAAGAGGAATGGGCTGAAGAAATTACAGTATCTTACTATGCAGAGTGTATTTTCCAGCAACCAGCACAGCTGGATCCAGATGGAGAAGAGTGTCATGAAGAAGAAGTTGGTCACATTGAAGCAGGAGAGCAACGTGGTACAACTTGATTGTGCAGTTCTACAGAACTACCTCCTTGACTTCAACATTGGAAATAATGACAAACAGGAGAAGACCAGCAACCTGCATACCCAATGAATTGCGCTAGAGACAAGCAGTTGAGTCATATTAACATTGTCTGTTACCACTGGCCAGTTTGATACATATTTACTTTCCCTTACCACCTTCCTAACTTACACTCCCAACCAGCCAACCACCTCATGTAATGTAGCTTTTCATTGCTCTGTCTATGCACATGTGTCCTGGGAAGTTAGCCACCTGTGAGATACTGAATAATTGGCAAGTATACCTTGCACACTTTTTGAACTGCATTCCAGAAAAGGTGACCGCTGAATAACATGTTACATTACAGCACGCCCTTTAGATAGACTGGATGCAATGCACAGCTTTGAATGAATTCTACGACCTGGAACAAAGGTCATGCAGGTATCATATATCTTCCTAAGTTGGAAGCACCATCCAGGGATAAGAACCAAGAGCAAATGTCAACCGTGTGCTTGTTTGTGTCTTTCACCTGGGTGGCATATGGCCTTCTTTTTCTTCCTGCAACACAAAAATGAGGTATTTTCCCTTTGCCCTGTTCTTGATTTGCATTGTAGGAAGTCTGAGTAGCAGCTTGTCAGCCCACATTTCTGTGAGGGTTGGTGGATATCTTCCCCTGCCTCTAGTGTTACAGCCATGATTTGAGGTTAAAGGTCAATGTTGACTGTCCACTACAATTGAGATGGTAAGAGTCAGCAATCTGACAGATGGCATGCATGTCCCTTTCTAAATGCATGCATGTCTAAATAACTGCCTTCCTCTCTCAGGTCTCAAAAGATGCAAGAGAGCTGGAATTGGACACATTCCAGGAAGACAGTCTCTTTAAGAATGAGTTGCTTTCTCGGGAATGCTCTGCTCACCAAGAGCCACAGCAGTTTTTGGTTGAATATTCTTCCTCTTCGGTCATTTCATCAGTGTTTAGAGGCAATAACTTTAAGTATCAGTAAGTCAGCTTGCCTGGTTGAGGAATTAATTCCTTTTATGAACTGACACCACAACTTCAGGGAACACTGAGTTTACTGCCTTGTCACCAAGTGTTAGGGAGAGAAACAGGCTCCAGGACTGTTCTTCTAAATGGATAGTAAGAGGCAGCTGAATAGAAATATTTTTTTCTTATGTTTTTCATTGAATAATTTTTTACTTGTTTAGTTTTTCTTCATGTTAAAATTGGTTATATGTTATTGTTCCAGTTTTGATAACACTTTTAACTTTTTATGTAAACTGTCCACTAAATGCTTGTTTTTTGAACATTGCATTGCTTATGAATAAAAATTGAATTGTAACTCTTGACACTTAAGACCATCTTCCTTATTCAAGGCTTCTGTCCCCTCCTGGAGACCAAGAACTCACAACTACAGATGGATTCCCATATGTTCCAAGCAGCCTGTTTAAAAGAGTGAATTCAAAGCCACTAAGGTGTATACAGAGTAATAGTGTCTTTTGTTAGCATAATGGGCCTTTTTCCATGAACACACAATTAATGGTGTAATCACTAACATACTTTATCCATGTAGTCATGGGTTTTGGTAATCCTAGTATATATCAGTCTACAATACACTATTATTAACTGTGTCCACCATTTATATACTGAGTGATATACAGTCAATGCTGTACAGCTGCTGAGAAAATGCAACATTCACAAAGGAACATAGAAGTGATCCTAATCGAGAACCATGTGCTTCAATTTTACTTGCCATAGAGAATCAATATTAACCACAGAGATAATCACCTTCCAAGGCATGTTAGGAATTAAATTTTGAAAAATGCTGTTGTCCTTGACCATTCATTTGCTGTGTTTTTCTGTTGCCCATTAGATTTATTGTTATCCTTCTTGTCAAAGGATGTTTTTCTACTGTATGCTTATGGGCCCTCTTGAGTGCAATTCCCTTAGAGGTCAAAAGATGGAATCGCATTCCCTGTTGTAAAAGATTGTACAGCCCCATGTAGTTCTCCTGAGAAAGCAGCAGAAGCTCTAACCTGTGAGTCTTCACCACAACTCCTGCACATGGCTTTTGTCCTTCCAGGGCATGTCCAGTGTTAGGTGAACAGGCTCACCTCCAATTAGGTGGAGAGATATCATCAGATGTGTATGTACAGTTGTTTGAGTTGTGCATGATCAGTATCTCAGACTGCTAGGTGTCCATGCAGTGATCTGGTGTACTCACTGCTCACTGAGAGTTGGGATCATCTTCCAGCATCAATGACTTTCAATATTAGATCAGGTCTTTCATCTCTTGATCTATGTTGAAAATATAGATTAGGCATATCTGATAAAATACAGGAGAGAAATTAGACTCCTGTAGGCCAGCTTGGCGTAATTAATCCTCTTGATACACCGCAAGAACATTGTCTTAACCTAAGCAGTTTTGGGAGGTTTGAGAGCATCCTTATTGAATGGAGACTGCACCTGTGTACACAGGTTTCTTTAGGACAGAAGGCCTGTGCAAGCCTAGAAGCTAGAATGGACAGTTCAAGCTGTCTTTAAAAATTCCGGAGAGCCTAGATCTCAGTGCTATGTACCAAAATAATAACAGCCTGACAGGAGAGCTAAAACCAAGTCACCACAAGCATGTATGCACCTGAAGGCAGATGTCAGACCAACTCTTCTATTTCAAGAAACCAGACTGATAACCTCAGGACACACAAAGGCAGAAATCATCTGGGACTGGACACTTCAGGTTTTTGCCAGCACCACGAGCAAAAATCCAGTCACCAGGATCACCTCTTATGTACCTGGAGGCAGAGACAAGATGAAACTTTCTGCTCCATGTTACCTTTTTGGAGGGTTTAGACACAAAACTTCAAAGAGCTTCTCGCTGTGACCTGATAGGCAGAGAGAGAACAGGAGTACAGGAATTCTGACACACAGGCTTACATGAGGGTCAAACCACTGTCAGATACAGCAGGACAAGCTAACACCAGAGAAAACCTGATGGAGAGAAGTACGAGCAACAACCTAGGCAAAGGAAACCAAGAATACTTGGCATCATCAGTTTCCAGTTCTCCCACTAATGGTAAGCACAAGGGCTCATCACTCTACCCCCTAACACATGCCCACATAGACTCCTACACTGCAGGCTTTTGCTGGATGTGATTTCATGCACCTGTACATAATGAGACAGGAGAACGTTTTGGTTGCATATAAAAACAGGTGTGATATCTCAGATTTTAATGGCTAATATTGCAGAATGAGGAGAAATTGAGTTAGAATGGAACAATACTGGGCAGGGTTTGCAAAGGAAACACTCATTTAGATACATAGTAATTACTTAGGTTTTATCCAATCAAGTCTAAAGCCAATGTGGATTTGGTAACAGGAGGTACTCTGTGGATAAGCCCCAGGAAAGTCCCCTGGAAAGGGCCCCTCAGTTTCTGGTAAGCACAGTGTGAATGTTAGCAAGAAGGCAAAGTCTGTTCCCCATGACATCAGCACTTCCTCCTTGGATAGTTTATTTTTTCCTGTAGAGTTCTTGGCATCTCCTGTGATGTCACCAGTGTTGTAGTAACAAGCAGTTCACTAAGGTCTCTCAGTCACCGTATCAAGGATTCATCCACAGTCATGTTTGACCAATTGCTCAGGCGGTTGGGTAGGGTGAAAGTAGATTGTGGAGAGATAAGGGTGAAGGCAGAGGAAGGTGGACTTTCAACTCACAGTAATGGAAGACGAAGGAGGTGGTCCTGGGGAATGTGTGGTAAGTCCTGGGCAGGGTATGTGGAGCACCCTCTCAGGGGTGGGCTTGAGCTAACCTTTCTAGCAATGGGGCACAAGAACAGGAGTCTCTGCAAAATAAATGATTTTCTAGGATTGTAAGATTTTGAGAACATGATATTCTCTTTCCCCTAAGGAAGAATACAGCAATGACAAGACTGTTAAATTGTATACTTCCTGCCTTTACTTTTATAGTGCACTGCTGATGGTATATTGGGTTTAATAAGACCATTAGGAGCCATGGAGTGTCTAACTTATCTGAATTTGTGGCAGGGCATCAATACACTTCATTCCCATTGCTGCTTTAAAGTCAGTGGCTATCTGAGTGTAAGAACGTGTAGGGAGCGGCGCGATAAAACAAAGATGGCGCCGACATCCAGCGCCCTCCTGTGATAAACAACAGTACTGCGCAAGCGCGGGTTTGCCCCTGGTGACAATCTTGCCGGGGCGGTACCATGCTAGTGGATTCGTGCTCCACCAATCCCTGGAGGACAAGTAGCATAGGGTGATTCATGCTCCGCCAATCCCTGAAGGACAAGTAGCACGACCACAGCCTGTTGTATATATAAGGCGAGTGCCTTTGCCGCTCAAGGTCCCCATATCAGCAATGAGGTGGTCCTACAATAAAGGCTGTTGAGAAGAATCCAACCGTGTTGCCTCTTCCTTGCTGGCCGAGGTGGGCATGACATCCTCGTGGATTCAGAACTCTTCTATTCCTGGATGATGCTGTAGGTAAGTTCCTGGGTAAGGGACAATCAAGTTCTCTGGACGTAAGCAGAGATGATGAAAGCCTTGGATTAGAGGCTATAAAGTCTGTGGTCTACAGCAATGTTGTTTCCAATTGATCCTTTGTGGGTAGGACTTGTAATTTTGTTTCTTTTCTTCTTTGTGTGGTGGATTTGTTTTCTTTTGAATTGCCACCATCCCAGACGTGAGTGCATTTGCTGGGAATAGCCACCAAGTGCCAGGCTACGAAGTCATGTGTAAACAAACACGCCAGCCCACCCTGCTCGCAAAACCGCTAGTAAATAAGTCCATTGAGTATGGGAAACTCACATTCCAGCCCACTCCTGACAGCTCTCCAGGAACTCCTCAATCAGCATAAGCTCAAAATCGAAAGGAAAATCCTGTCGAGCTTTCTTGATGAATGCGACTGCTGTGCTCCGTGGTTTATAGTATCAGGATCACTTACCTTGTGAGCATGGGACAAATTGGGAAAAGATCTGGATAGAGAAGCCACAGAGGGCAAGCTTAAGCCCGGATCAAAACCTCTTTGGCGAATGGTCCGTGCCTGCTTAGAGGATAGATGATGTGAGGAAGCCATTAGTACAGGTCAGAAAATCCTTGCAGAGCAACAAGAAAGTATGTCGGAGGGAGAAAAGGTCCCAAAGGAAGAACAGAAAAGAAAAGAAAAGAAAAGGAGACAAAAGGAACAGAGAGAAGGCAGAGATAAAAAAAAAAGGATAATCAGGACCAGGAAACAAATAAGGTATATCCCTCTTTAAAAGCCTTGACCTTAGGAATGTCAGATGATTCAGAGCTTAGTGAGGATAATGAGGTTGATCTCAAGAAAGAGGCTGCTCAGTATGAGAGAGAGAGAGATGATCCAGACTGGCCACATGCTAACACCACGTGGCAATGAGGAAGACAATTAGACAAGAAAGTGGTTATACCAACAGCACCTCCATATAACCCTCAACATAAAAGCATGGTGAAGCCTGCAAAAGGTACTTCCTTTTGCCCAGAGGTGTGGAAAGAGAAGGGATTAAGTTTTCCAGTATTTCTGAATGCTAACGGGCATTGGTATCATGAACCCGTTGATTTTAAGACCATAAAGCAATTGGCAGAATCTGTCAGAACCTATGGGGTCAGTGCAGCTTTTGTTGTGGCTCAAGTTGAGGCTATTGCTAGATATTGCCTCATCCCTGGGGATTGGGGGAGTCTGGCTAAAGCCTGCCTCTCCTCAGGTTAATACTTGGATTGGAAATCTTACCTTTATGAATATGCTAATACTCAGGCCGCCATTAATCTGGCCTCAGGAGTAGACCCTCAGAGACATTGGGACGCTGACATGCTATTGGGTCTAGGGAGATTCGCTCTGGAACCAGACTGGTTATCCAGAACAAGTTTATAGCCAAATTAATGAAATAGCCATCAAGGCATGGAAAGTGCTGCCTAATAGGGGCACAGTCTCCGGAAACCTTACCAAGGTTCTGCAAGGGCCCACAGAGCCTTTCTCAGACTTTGTAGCCCACATGGTAGAGACTGCTACCAACATCTTCGGAGACCCTGATACAGCCATGCCTCTCATTAAACAGCTAGTGTATGAGCAAAGTACAAAAGAATGTAGGACTGCTATAACCCCATACAAACATAAAGGTTTAGACATTTGGATGAAAGTCTGCAGGGAACTGGGAGGACCATTGACTAATGCTGGCCTAGCGGCAGTTGTGGTGCAGTTAGGGAAAACCGCCACCACGGATACCTGTTTCAAATGTGGCCGTAAAGGGCATTATCGAAGACAGTGTCCTGAAAGGAGTAAGGGGAAAACTAGTGATAGACTCAAGCAGCCTGGACTATGTCCACGGTGTAAGAAGGGAAACCACTGGGCAAATGAGTTTCGATTTGTGAAGGACTTGGATGGCCTACCCCTATCGACAGGGTATGGTGGTGCATGGCCAAAAAACGGACAACGGTATGCCGCCACTAATTTTTCTCTGTTGCATACCTTATGTTTTACTGTTAAGAACTCTTCCCTGCCCTGTGTTTGGTTGTGTAGAGCCACATTAGCTAATTGGTTGGATCCTATGAGTGGCAGTGCAATGGGCACCCGGATCATCCTGGCTGCTTTGCATCAAATTACCAAGGGGGTCTCTTCAGCCAGCAGAAACACGTCAGTCAATAGTTCTGCTGATTTGAACATTATAACACTGATTAAGATGCATAATTGTAGCGTTCCATCACTCCCGGGGCAAGGTAACTATACACAGGATAACTCTACCCATCGTATAGTCTTACCCGCTTGCCCCCCATATCAAGAGTTCCCACCTGATTTTACCCCATGTCAGAGTCCATTTCATAGAACAAAACAATTCTTGCCAGGATTTCAGTTTTTCCCACCTCTTGGCAAAACACAATTTAATTGGAAACAGAATAAGTCTGGCATAGAAAATCGCTGGCCTTGGTTTCACTGGGTGTGTCCAATGAGCAAGGGGCATATACATCCCTGACCACCTTTGCTAGGTTGATGGATGAGAACTTCACACTGTATAATGTTTCAGCTACCGGAAAAAAAATGATACCAGGTTGATCAATATTCAATATAATATCCACTTGGCAAGTGA
This sequence comes from Rattus norvegicus, assembly GCF_021556685.1. Lineage (NCBI taxonomy): Eukaryota > Metazoa > Chordata > Mammalia > Rodentia > Muridae > Rattus > Rattus norvegicus. The sequence continues at coordinate 11,572,966 of NC_141546.1, read as the reverse complement.
TACTGACACTAGTACTTCAGTGTGTTTTAGATCACCTTTTTTTCTTTCTGATAAGCACTAATGTAAACAATGATGTTTTAAATTGGAATAGCTCAGATGTAGTCTGCTATTTAGCTAAATGCTGGGATGGCACCAACAACACTGCAGTGATGGTTAAGATTCCCTCCTTTGTGCCAATCCCAGTGGAAACAAGCCCAGATAGCTTTCCTATTCTTAATTTGCTAAGAGCCAGAAGAGATTTTGGAATTACGACAGCTATAATTTCAGCTATTGTGCTGTCTGCTGCCGCAGCTAATACAGCCACAATAACCATGACTAAACAAGTACAGACAGCTGAGACTGTCAATCAGATTGTAGAAAGAACTACAGTGGCGTTAGAGATACAAGAAGAATTTAATACCCATTTGGCATCTGGCCTTCTATAAGCTAGTCAAAGGATAGATTTAATACAAGAACAAATTGAAAC